>NC_043001.1:93804402-93809402 GCF_006345805.1 Octopus sinensis | reverse complement strand
CACACACATATACACAGACACAGACACACACACACACACACACACACACACACACACATATATACAGGAGAGTAGTGACAGAAGTGAATCTGAAGGGATAGCAGAAATAGTAACTAAAAGAAGCTTAAAGCTATTGAGATATAAGGAAGCAAACAACACAGTGACGTAGAATTTAAGTGGGCAGAAAAGAAAGTCTATGATCAATTAAAATGGCGAAAATGATGGGGAGGGGGGGAGAATTCACAGTGAAACCTCCTGGAGGGAGAATGTGGAATGAAATGACTGGTTGATGTGAAATACACTGTAAAAGATGAAGAGTTATATCTAAGAAACCATAGAGAAAATTCACATGTGCACGAGCATACACACACACACACTGACACAAACATGCACACACACTGACAGCCGGACGCATATACAAATGCACACACACACACACATATATATATATATATCAGTAATAATTAAAACTCTTTAGAATATGAAGTTTTGTTCGTCTTCAAAATATATTTCAGCTTATTGTCTTTCATGGTTATTACCATATAATGTGTTTCCACTGCAGAGAAAACAAAAGGACAGTTGTACATGCATATCCCTCTAAACTCACATCATGAAAATATGTATATTGTTGCTATTATGTAGCTGTGTCTAAGTCCGAAACATTGCTTTTTCAGAAAACGAAAAAATAGTTTCACCATTCCTTTTTATTTTTACATTAGCAACAATTTCAGCTTCACAACAATAATTTGTTGGATGCATAAAATCGTAACTCTATGCATGTATGATACTTTCAGTGAGAAATATTTTTTGCAAAACTGTCGTATCTGGGAATTACTAGATATTTGTAACATGCTAAACTATTGTACTACACTTCTACAATTTTCATATCTTGGCATCTGAAACAGCTGGAGATGCGAGAGCTCGACCAAAAGAACCAGCTATTGCAAGCAAAATTAAATATTAAAAACAAAAATAATAAAACGCATTTGGCGAAATTTGAACATAAGAGAGTGTAACATAAAAGCAACGAATATTGACAAATGTCTCATTTGTTTCCAATAGAGGTCAGTAATTGTCACTTGTGGAACACAAGTGTTAATACATAAGCCCGATAATTGAGTTATTCATGAAAGTACTAGTTTCAATATAGTAAAATTGTAAAATTATAAAATTTGTTAAAATTGCAAATAATAAACCGTGAACATTAGACTAAGTTGATATTTTATTAATATATTCTTCTAAGCACATACATACAAACTTTTACATATAATATATATATATATATATATATATATATATATATATATTATATATATATATATGGCCTATTATGGCCGTTCCTTGATTGTTGATATATATATATATATATATATATTATATATATATATAGTTAGGAGAGAGAGAGAGAGAGAGAGAGAGAGAGAAAGAGACAGTATGTTCATTAAAATTTGTTCAATCGTAGTGGAGTGTTTTCATATGTAGTACGCGGTTGAACATAGAACACGCTAGCGTAGAGTTTCATACGGTTCTGTATAAACTTTGGTATAAATTTCTCTCTCACACCTCTCCCTCTCCCCTCTCTCTCTCTCCCTCTCTCCCTCTCCGTGGATGCTTTCGAGGCCTCCTCATTTACATACAAGTGTGTGTGAGCCTGTGAGTGAGATTGTAAATATTAGTAAGGCAATAGTACACAGACAATAATGTAGAATGAACAGTCAAAATACAGTAAATCAGGAAGGAAAATACACTATATATGTGTATATGAATATACATAGATAGATAGATAAATAGATAAATATACATACATACATATATATATTTACATATATGTCACCTATATATCTATCTATCTGTCTCTTTCTCACTCTCTCTCTCTCTCTCTCTCTCTCTCTATATATATATATATATATATTATATATATATATATATATATATATATATATATATATACATATATATATACGTGTGTGTATGTATGTGTGTGTGTGTACACATACACACACAACGTGATATTTAAGCCAAGATATAGAGAAGTCAAAGATAAAACAATGCAAAAAGCTTCATTACAGACGGGAAATAGAAATCCCAGATGTAAATATCTACATATGTGCTGATGTAAATAGTATAAGAGTATACATCCACATACACATACACGAAAACATGCACACACACACACACACACACACACACGCTCACACACGCTCACACAGTCACGCTCGTACACGCATTCGCCAAGTCACTCGCACGTGTATAAGACAGAGAATGCTTTATATTTTTGCGTACGAAAATCTTATATATTTGCTTATCTTAGTGGAAAGGTTTTCCCCTGATTATTATTTATATGTGTATTTGAGCATTATTTATAGATGAAACAAAGAATATACGTACATGTGTGTTTGCAGTTTTTGTGAATAGATTTTAGTCGGAGTGATCTTTTGCATATATTTATAAAAATATATACATACATATAGAGATCATTTTCTCGCTCTCTTCCTCTCTCTCCACACACACACATATATATATATGTATGTTTAGATTATTTGACTACAATAGGTCTTTGAATCATTTCAAGTTGTTTGCAATAAATAGAGAGGAAACTTAGAGCCTTACAGGACAAGTGAGGCATCATGGAGAAGAAAAAAAAGCACGTACCTCTGTACGAAGAACTCTGTAAAAACGAGCGTAATCGTAAACCTAAAATGTATATAAGCTATAAGAAAAACGAAGGAATACATACAGATGCCCACGCACACATACACATATGTGTGTGTATATCCATCTATCCATATATAATATATATATATATATATATATATATAAATAATAAATATTAGGGAATAAATCCAAATTTACAGGGAAAAAATCAGATTTAGGATTAAATCCAATTTTATAGTAAAATATTATAAAATATTATTAGAGACAAAACCACTATTTTGCAAAACAAACAAGGAAGACTTAATCAATACATAAAATTTTAATAAATAGTCAAAAAAACCGCCACTACAATTGTTACTTGTCTTGATCGACAATCTTCAGGTGGACTTCCAATAAGTCAGTTTCAAATTACTTCATAATTTGAAACTGACTTATTGGAAGTCCACCTGAAGATTGTCGATCAAGACAAGTAACAATTGTAGTGGCGGTTTTTTTGACTATTTATTAAAATTTTATGTATTGATTAAGTCTTTCCTGTTTGTTGTTTTGCAAAATAGTGGTTTTGTCTCTAATAATATTTTATATATATATATATATGCAGGTACATACACGCCTCCATACATGTATATATACATATATGTGTGTGTGAGAGTAAATATGTATGCGTATCCACACACACACACACATACACACACATATATATATTAATATGGCACTTAGGTGAAAACGATTGTTTGAACACGTACTGAGATCTTTGTACCGACTAAACACTTGAATGTGATATGCCATAGCCGAGGCCTGTGACCGAGATAATTTAAAAATTATAAGATATATACCCTTGTATTTGTCTGTCTATCTATCTGCCTATCTTTCACATATATAGGAATATGCACATATATGGGAGTTACATGCATGGATCTGAACTCTTTGATTCGAATTTTGTGGTACTTAAAATTTCTAATTATAACCTACTTATCGTCAGCTATCGTGCTTTGAAACTTTATGTACCACGGAATGTGTCTGTGTGTTAGTGTATGTGTGTGTGTGTGTGTGCAAGCAAGCGCGAATTTGTTTTTAGCATCCGTCCGAGGTCTGCGGCCATGCTGGGGCACCACTTTTTGCTTTGCTACACTGTCACTATCCTCTGATATATGGCATTTGGTAAATGAAAGAATTTGACGTCGTGGCTCTCATCTGTGATTCTTGCCTTCAGACTTGTTTTGAAAACGCCTGCATCCACACCATGCCGGCCTCACGGGCTTTGTGGAAGAATATTGAAAAATTGTGGGCCCTTGAGGCACTAGTTCTTGCCGCATGTAACTCTGCATCCCTAGAGCAATGCTGGAAATGTTGTTACTATGTAGTGGCGCTCCGCTATGCTGTTAGTGTAACTGACATTTCCAAAGTTTGGTACAAGTTTTTCTAGGATATTCCAGACGTGTTCTAATACGTATCTTTCACGCCTTCGTTCTGTAGAGCAGAGTCTTAACTTTTTAGTCTTTCCCGGTAAATAGGTGGCATTGAGCCGATCTACTTTGTGTGGCTTAGCTGGATCGCTGCGAGTTCCCATGGCTTCGTGTTTTTCTCGTTTTGAAAGTTCCAAGGATGCATCCGACTAAGCGTCTTAATTTTATTGCCAGCTTAGTAATATGCACCTGGAAAAATGCATTATTCATGTCAATGCCCAGGTCACGCACTGAAAATGATTCAGGGATTGCAATCCCTCCTGAGCCAGTGTATTCTGTCTGCTTTTTAGTAACTTTCGTATGTTCCTAGCGCAGGACTTGGAATTTTCCAGCGTTAAGCAGCATGTTATTTTTTTTCAGCCCACCAGTATATTGAGTCTATCTCGCGTTGCAGATGCACAACGTATACTCTGAGTGACTTCGGTATCATCTGTACAGCTAGCAAGGAAAGCTAATGCAGCAGATGAGGACATGTCTTAGAGAGCCATTATGAATAACTGCGGCCCAACTCATTCTTAGTCTTTCCTCGTGATGACCCCGTTGGCCACCACTACCTAATTTCTATCATTTAGAAAGTCATGTGGCTATTTTCAGAGTTTTCTAATTATGTTAGGATTACGCAGATTATGACATATCATACCATTTGAGTCGTTGAGCAGTTATTTTAGCACCTAGTCGTAATACTGCAAGAACAGTGTCAGGTAGCTTCTCCCTTCAGAATATTCGTTCCATGATTTTGCTGATGTGTGAGGACAGACTGATAAGCCTATCGCTTATAGCATATGCTCTGCTTCCCCCTTTTAAGCATATGGCATATTATTCCCTTCTTGAGTGTGTCCTGAAGCTTACAATTTGTAAGGCAGCTGTTTACTTGTATAT
>NC_043001.1:93791902-93799402 GCF_006345805.1 Octopus sinensis | reverse complement strand
AGTAAACTACTCTCATCTAAAATTCCGATTTTTTTTATCTTTTCAAAACGAATATTTATTCCTTTATATCCACGATATTTAAAGCTAAATAATAAACTGGGCATCGACCGTGATAACATAAAATACCTCTTAAATTCTTCTATAGAATAGTAGTTTAATATGATTTTCGTAATGTATTTTTATCACGCTGTCTTTTTTTTTGTATATTTTAATTCATTTCTTGTCCATTATTGACTAGCTCCTTCAAATCTTCTGGCTTTTTAGTCACCTCTCTCGCTCATTTTCACTTTGGTTCTCACTGTATCGCATCCTTTCTCGCCCTCCGCATCTCACCCATCATGTCTTTCAGTCATCTTTTTGCTGTATTCTGGTTTCTTTTCTTATGATTATGACATTGTAGCACTTTTCTATTATTTTCCTTGGTGGTCGTTGTATAATAGTACTTTCTTTCACTGCAGTAGATTTTCTTTCATTTTTGCTAATTCCTCAAATCAGTAAAATATAGACATACATGTGCGGCTAAACAATAATATGTCTACATATGCAGGTGTGCACACATACATACACCACACACACACATATATATATATATATATATATATATATATATATATATATATATATGTATGTATATGTATATATTTACTTATCTTCCATATTACGTTTTTTTTCAATCGTGATCTTATATCTCTCCCTACTTCTCTCAATGTCTCATGACGAACACACACACACACACACACACACATATATATATATATATATATATATTTATATATATATATACACATATATGAGTTGTATCGAATGTTTTCGTAGAGTCGTAAGTGAAAGGGGAACGCGCTGTAATGTCAACAGAACTGAATGCTATTAATATAGTGTAACGGAAAGTCGTCGAGCTGGCATAATCGTTAGCACGCTGGGCAAAATGCATAGCGGCAATTCGTCCACTTTCACATTCTGAGTTCAAATTTATCCGAGGTCGACTTTACTTTTTATTCTCGCCGATTCGATAAAGTAAGTAACACATGCGCACTGGGTTGATGTGACAGACTAACCCCTGCCCCCATGACGTTGCTAGCCTTCTGCCAAAATGTGACCCCACTATAGTCTAACGGTACACTTACGAGTACCTTATGTATCATAATCTATATTTATTGGAAATTATTGAATGTCTACGTTTCTTATGGGTATGTGCTGTGATGTTGATGGTAACTTTAAATCACATGATTCAACAGGAATCAATTGATCAATTCTTGTTCAGTTTAGGGGAAAATTTCGTATTAAAGTAAGGTGGTTTATAGAAGTTGTGTGGTCGGTGGGTGGGTCAGTTGTCCTATGCTTCTTTCTGTATGTTCTTGTTCAGTTAGTTTGAATGATTTGTACTAGTGTCAGTCTTGTCTCTTACAATTGTTGCATATCATTTGTAGATTGTTATGGATACAGGATGATGTGCATAACTCTGCCTAGAATTAATTTATCTAGCTGATTAAGGTAGGAACGCATTGGTTGAGCGTTAGAAATTCTGTGGTTATTCTAGTACATTTTTTTTCTGCACATAGGTGGGACTTGCTACACAAGTATTCTCTGGTGATCTCATCATTCATATTCAGGTATAAATTATTGGATTTCAACCATGCAATAGCTGTAGTTTTTCAGTAAGGCAAACAGCACATCTATTTTTCCCTCTTATATACAGCCTAGCCCTCTCCAATATTTTCCATTTGATATTATATGTTAACTATTCCTGATGGGTCTACCTCCTCATCCAGCTTCTACTGTGGTGATTAGGTGTCCCATATCAAACCTTCACCCTGAAGCCAAGCCAAGGGTATCCCTCTCACCCCCTCTCTCTCTCTCATTAGCACGCCGGACGAAATGCTTAGCGGTATTTCGTCTGTCTCTACGTTCTGAGTTCAAATTCCGCCGAGGTCAACTTTGCCTTTCATCCTTTAGGGTCGATAAATTAAGTACCAGTTGCGTACTGGAGTCGATCTAACAGACTGGTCCCCATCCCCCAAAGGTCCTGGCCTTGTGCCTAGAGTAGAAAAGATTATTCTTCCCTTTTCTCAGGTCACTTCCGGGCTTTTACTCTCTTAAAAAAAGATGCAGGAACGCATGTTTGTATGCATGAATGCATGCATCCATACATGCATGTATGTATGTATGTGTTTATTCTTATATATATATATATATATCCACCAATTCATCGAATGTCAAATTCAATTAGTGTAGTAACTCTTTCATTTCCCATTCATCTGTTAAACCAGAGAGTATTATCTGTCAATGCTTCCAATATTTACCGCTCATGTTGCTTAATACATCCCTTGACATTCATCACCTTTCTTCTCCTGGCCTCCTTGTGGCCTACTTTTATCATATAATCTATTCAAAGGAACACTTATGATAGGATTTTGAATGAGCTTTGCCTGTTTTTCAGAATTCACCATCATATCATATCTTCAATATATGTTTCCCTCTCTTTCCTGTCAAGTATTCCATTCAAACAGATTACCAGGAGTGGATCAGTACATACGGCTATGCACTCATATGGTTTTTGTACGTGATCATCAGTACATATCTATCTATCTATCTATCTATCTATCTATCTATCTATCTATCTATCTATCTATCTATCTATCTATCTATCTATCTATCTATCTAACTATATATATAATATATATATATATATATATATATCTACCTATCTATGTGTGTGTGTGTGTGTGTACTTGTGTATGTATACTCAAATATACGTATCTGCAAATGTATAGATGCAGCTGCGACTACGTGCACAAATATTTCTATATATTTGTATGCTAGTACCTTTAGAACTCGTCACTTAATGGCGCTTTAAACTGCCAACTCAGCTCCCTGTACGACACTGAAAAGTGAAAACGCAATA
This sequence comes from Octopus sinensis, assembly GCF_006345805.1. NCBI lineage: Eukaryota > Metazoa > Mollusca > Cephalopoda > Octopoda > Octopodidae > Octopus > Octopus sinensis. Next base: position 93,796,500 of record NC_043001.1, on the reverse strand, counting down.
TGTAGCCTACTTACAAAGAATAAAGAATACAATACACGCAGAAGCTACTCAGATGCACATATGGAACCGTGGAACCATTTATATGGCTAATATTTTTATGTGTGCATATGCGACTTTTCTATGCACACACACACACACACACAGACATACATATATATACATATATATATATATATATTTATATCGCAAATGAATCCAATATATATATATGTGTATATTTAAATGTATATATAATATATATGTATGTTAATTGTATGTATATATATATATATATAATATATATGTATATATATATATATTATGTATATATATATGTATATATATATATGTAGTGTATATATGTTTTGTATATATATGTATGTATATATGTATGTATATATATATGTATATATATATGTATGTATATATATATGTATATATATATGTATGTATATATATATATATATATATATATGTATATATATGTATGTATGTATACATATATCCGAGACGAATCCCAAACGCTTTATAGCTTTTCTGTATATACATACACACAAACACACACACACACACATATATATATATATATATAATTATACATATATACATATATCTGTGTGTGTTTACGTACATACTACATACATCATACATATACATACATCTGTACTCATACACTGTCCTTTTCTATGAGTGTGTAGTTTTATGTATACACAAACGCATGTGTATGCACGCGCGCGAATATTCGTAAAATGTTTTTTTTTTTTTTTCATATTACAAGTAGACTGAAATAGCAGTAAGGATGTGCACTATCTGTAGACATGCAGTGAGGCTTAAGTAATTTGGCTGGTAGCATTGAATCTGAGCAATTGATTTTTGATCAATTCTCCCCTACGATATGCTTTTGTTATTTGGAGTGCTGAGCTAACAATGGACGTCAACCAAATGGCGTCCTATACCTGATAATTTCATGGCAGCTGTCTGCTTGTATGCATACCAAATGTGATGTTAGTGTATGTGAATATGAACTTGTTTCCTTCCCTGAATCTATGTGTGTTTATTTAACTACATATCTGCTATAATAAAAAATAAAATCTGTATCTTTTTTTATCATGATTGTGTGTGTGTGTGTGTATGTTGATTTGTAAAAAAGACAAGAATGCTGCTTTCGTATATTGACGCATTTACATGCGAAAAACATGTCTTTCTATCTGCACAGGCACACGCGCACACACATACGCACATTATATAGATATACGTATATATGCGTATACATATATACACATATACATGTGTGAGTGTGTGCGTGTATATATATATATATATATATATATATATATATATATATATATATATATATATATTATATATATATATATATATATAAACACACACACACACACTACAACATAAAGTCTCCGAATCCGTATATTCCGAGGTGCTCGTTTCCGAGCCTGGTTTTTTATGAATATTCACTGTCTGAATGTTCTTTCAATCATCAAAGGCAAGTTTGGTGGAAACAATTATTGTTATGTTCTTTCGATTAAACATGCTAAGTTTTCAAATTGATTTGCTGAGTCGACAAAACAAGAAGTTAAAAGATATATATACATATATTCAAAATGTGACCGCGTGTGTACCGTTGGCGAATTTTTTTCCTCTGCCTTCCCTTCTCTGAATCTTTACTTCTCCTATGTTTCCGACGAAGAGCTCCACTCGAAACGTTAAACCCTCCTTTTTTCCTTCTTTCCTGAGCGTCCAATAATACTATATTTGTTCCACGTCCTCGCGTTGTTGTGTTTTTTTTGTGCTTTCATGTTTGAATTAACTATGTATATGCACACATATGCAGACACATATAAATGACGAATGCGAATAAAGCGACACTTCGAAGCTTCAATGTTACTCTCATACTTAATCTTGTAAAAGTTTAATTAACCTTCTCTAACACCCGACATTCAATAATCCTTCAGTTTGAGTTAAAATTATATATACATATATAAATATGATTTTCCAGCTTAACTGAAGAAAGAACCTGTATGTGCTACGTGATCCCAAAATAGAGTATATATAAATACACATGTGTGAGTGTTTCTTTTTGTGTGTTTGTTTAAGAGAAAGAGCATGTGTGTGTGAGTGTGTGTGCCTGCATGTGTGTATGTGTGTGTATTCTATTTCAGTGCATTTCGAAGCACATATAACTTCTCTTTGAGGTAAGATTGTAAACTATTTCTATATGCGTAAACATATGTATTTTGGTTGTTGTGCTTCTTGATAGACAAGAATGTTTGTGCATATTCGTTTTTACATGCTTTATTTCGTCATATTCGACTTAGACTTCTCCGGAGAAGGACATTCAACTATCGATAATACTTTACTGCCAGACAAATTCAAACTCTGCTGTTTGCCCTTTGCCCTGTACCTCAGGTTTCATTGGTCACCGTTCTTGTATGCTCACCGAAAGCTTAGATGTCTAGTGAACACCAGTCTTCTACGAACATTGGGAAGAGATCTGTAAACAATGGATTGCAAAATATTTTGATAAAAACCTACATCTTTTGTCTTTGCCCACTGCCCCTGTATACGACTGAAAATTTATAACTGATTTATTCTATTTTCCTTCAAATCATTTAGTTTATCTTTGATCCATACTAGAGGAGATAAAATAATGACTAACGATCTGTCAGTGTTGATTGCACCGAAATGCTTTTTTTGTTCTATTGTCTATACCATTTCTCCACCCCCACCGCTTTTTTTCTATTCGTTGTCCACGTGAAATTACCGTATTTGTGTAGGAGCGGGCAGGAATCGCAACGGCTCTGATATATTTGAAGCTCTATAATTAAATACTTTCAGACTGGAGTCGACTTTACTTGTCATCGCCCAAATGTCAATAAAATCCGTTCTTATTCTATATTCGGTCTGATTCAATGGACTGTAATGTAACATCAGAAAAAAAAACTGGCCTTTTTACTTGAAAAAAAACATTTCTTTGAATACATTTATCTTATTTTTTACCGTTGCTTTAATACTGAACGATTTATAACGGACAATAGTACAGCTTATTTCTTACTTATTTCTTATCAATATTGTGGCCGTTGGTGATGGTTGTGTTTGTGGTTGTGGTGGTGATACTGTCTATGTATTAAGTGTCGATGTCTTCTCTTCTGGTACTAACTGAAGCTATTTGGATAAGCAACAATACCTTATGGATATTAAAATGCCATTCAACCTAAGGGGATCTAACTTTACAAAGTCTGTTTGAATACCACATGCTGTTTAACTAATATGATGTATTGAGCCGGAGGGTAACACTCGTCAACAGCGTCTAGATATGGTGATTGACAGCCAGAGAATTCACGTAGGAAAAAGTGACAATTCTTTAGTGCAAAGTATTCATGACTATAAAAAGATTGGTGTTTTTGTCAGGTGATATTTAGTTTTATTAAGATATGTTACCGTGGGCAAGGAATTCTCTTTTGCAAATATCAGCTTTGAGATTTTAGATAGGTGAGTTCCAAATTTACATATACGAATACAATCAAATGCAAGCAGAACAAGAAATTAAATACATGTACACACACATGCATACGCACACACAAACTTACAAACACACACATAATACATACGTGCATACACACACACAAACATACGCATATATGTATATTGTATATATGTGTATTCATGCATGTATGCTTGTATGTATGCATGTATTTATATGCATACAATATTCCTTCATATTGAATGTTCTGTCGCAATAAAATGCTTGAGGAACTTCATACCCAGGCAAAGTTTATTCGTTCATTCTTATTATCGTAGTCATGCTTGGAATGACTAACAGAAAAGTAACTGAAATAATCAGCCATGCATGTAAGAACCAATGTATCTGCACGTTTATATCCGCCGCAATTTAGCCTTCTCTTTTATTTCACCCTCTTCTCTTTCTCGCTCCTTGTACCCATTTCTCTCACTCCCTCTCACTTTCTTTCTCTTTCTCCCTGTCTTTCTCCCTACTCTCTTCTGCATATACATAAATTCATATAAATAATATATATATATATATATATATATATACACGCACATACGCATACGCACTCAAACGATCGCATGCTAATATGTGTGTGCCTAGGGTGTACATGTAAGAAAGATTAAAGGTGAGAGTTTATGTTCTTGTGCATGTGTGCGTAGCTTTTTTTGGTACCAATGCGTTATATATGTTGCAACAAGCCGCAAGAAGTCAGATAATTTGTGCTTAGATCTCCACTGAATAACATTTAGTGGATATCAGGTGAATTTCACTGATATCTGCGTAACGCTTTTCAGTTTAGATCTAAGCACAAATTATTCCATCTTTCGTCGTTTGCGGCAACATATATATATGTATATATAATGCAACATAACCAAGCATATTTTCATGCAATAAAAGTTGCCGAACATTAATATTTTAGAATCATCTATTATTTCACAGAAGCTAAGTCGTTCACCGCATATTTTACTGAATGCTTGACAACAATATAATACTCTACGAATCAATAAAACCTCATGATATTGGCAGCCATTGTTTGGGTAAGTAAATTGATGAATTATTGCTGATTCATGCGCTAACAACGTAGCAGGAAATA
>NC_043001.1:93746902-93784402 GCF_006345805.1 Octopus sinensis | reverse complement strand
GCCATGCTGGAGCACCGCCTTTAGTCGTGCAAATCGACCCCAGGACTTATTTTTTGTAAGACTAGTACTTAAATCTATCAGTCTCTCTTGCCGGACCGCTAAGTTGCAGGGATGTAAACACGACAGCATCGGTTGTCAAGCGATGTTCGGGGGACAGGCATAGACACACAAACATACAGACACACACACACATATATATATATATACATGTATACGACGGGCTTCTTTCAGTTTCCATCTACCATATCCAGTCACAAGGCCTTGGTCGGCCGGAGGCTATAGTAGAAGACACTTGCCTAAGGTGCCACGCAGTGGGACTGAACTCGGAACCATGTGGCTGGTAAGCAAGCTACTTACCACGCAGCCACTCCTACGCCTGTTCTTGTACATCATTACACAAAATATAACTAACGAACGCTTTACTAATACTAAATCTATTAACTCATTCGAAGGTTCGTCAGTCATTCTGCTATTGACTGCTTACAAACAACTTTCCATTTAGAATTCATAACCCAAGCTACAATTAGTTGAGGGTGATATACATTTTAACTTAGACATTCTTGTTGTTATTGCTGTGGCTGTAGTAGTTGTTGTTGCTGTTCTTGTTCTTATTTTTGTTGGTCGGTTGTTCAGGTGCATGTTGCCACTAGCACAGGATAAAATTCTGCCCCTCTCTCTCTCCTTCGTTATCATCACCTTCATCGCCATCGTTGTTGCCGCCTTTTTTTTTTGTCATGTCGTTACCAAGGAAATGTAATTAGTTGTATTCTGATGTGAAATAAGCATCACCTGCATACATGACCACCACCATCCTCATCATCCTTATCATCAGGATCATCGTCGTTGTCATCGTCCTCTTCGTCGTCGTCTTCTTCGTCGCATCACCGTCGTCGTCATCATCATCATCATCATCCTCAGCGTCACCATCATCTCCGCCATCGTCATCGACGTTCGTATATTACCACCGCCTCCTCCCACACACATGCTGCTAATGATGTTGATGGCAGTGATGCTGCTGATGATGATAATGACGATGAGGATGATGATGATGATGATGATGATGATGATGATGATGATTGCGATGATAACGATGTTTTCTTTAGGTTATTTTCAGAGACATCATTATTGGTGTTTCTATTTTCTCTTGGTTTCCTCTTACCTTCCCCACCACCACCACTGCATTGTTGTTTATCTGTTTTATTCATGTCGTATTTTAGTAATTGTGTTGAGAAAATCACCAACTGATTGCTGTTTCCCTTTCAAACAAACAATAAACATTCTCTTACTGCATTTTCTTGCTACATATCTACACATCCACTGACACTATTTTGACAGCTTCTGTCTCTTTCTCTCATACAGTACTCTATCTATCAATCTATCTCCCATTTCCTGTCAGTTTATTACCATCTATACTTACACAGGCGCAGAATCACGCGTATATTCCTCCAGAATAATCACATTTATGAATGCTGTTTCATTCAGGCAGTCGTTAGCCCACAACGCGTGTGAATGTTGCGAGCACAGGCAGCAAAACTTCCATACACCACATGTACACATTGTTGCAACCCCGAAGACAGGCGGCGAACTGGCAGAATAGTTAGCACGCCGGGCGAAATGCTGAGCGGTGTTTCGTCTGCCGCTACGTTCTGAGTTCAAATTCCGCCGACGTCAACTTTGCCTTTCATCATCCGGGGGTCGATTAAATAAATACCAGTTACGCACTTGGGTCAATATAGTCGACTTAATTCCTTTGTCTGTACTTGTTTGTCTACTCTATGTTTATCCCCTTGTGGGTAGTAAAGAAATAGGTATTTTGTCGGCCGCTACGTTCTGAGTTTAAATTCCGCCGAGGTCGACTTAGTCTTTCATTTTTTCGGGGTCGATTAAGTAAGTACCACTTACGCACTGGGGTCGATGTAATCGACTTAATCCGTTTGTCTGTCACTGTTTGTCTCCTCTGTATGTAGCCCATTGTGGGCAGTAAAGAAACAAGAATGCATGCATCTCTCTATGAATATATATGCATGTGTGCGCTCGTGTGTTGTATTGGTGAGAGACACAGATAGGGCGAAAGCTAAAGAGAGAGATAGAGAGAAATAGACAGATACTCTAAGAAATTGAGAGATAGAAACACATGCCCCAAGATGGCCTCATCCTTGGACTGAAAACAGTAATGTTAAAAGTATATAAGTATGTATGCATGTTATATATATGTAGGTGCTTATTTTATCAACCCCCGAAATGCAAAATCGACCTCGTCTGAATTTGAACATAGAACGTAATGACGAGCGAAATGCTGCCAGACCGTGTGTAGCAGAGGTAGAATAGAGCGAGGAGTAATGCATTTTGGCTATCGTTTCTCTGTAGAGTATGATACAAGTTCTTTTTATTTTATCTAAAATATGATGCTGAGTAATAATGGTGATAGTCTTGCTGTTGCACACTTCATTTATATTGAAGCTAAGTTGAATAATTCTGCGTGATAATGTTATGTACGTAAATATATTAGAACTATTTGAGTCATGGAGAAGAAACACAGCACTAGAAGTAACGATTATTTTCCTTTTTTTTTTAAATCAAACAGTTCTGGATCGTATCGAACGTATATCGAACGTCATTATTTCTATTTTTATTATTTGGCGAACTGGTAGGATCGTTAACACACTGGGAGCATGTTTAACAGCATTACAGTCGTCTTTATGTTCTAAGTTCAAATTAAACTGAGGTCGACTTTGCATTTCGAGGTTGATAAAATAAGCACCAGTTGAGTTGTAGGGTCAATGTATCGGACTAGGCCCCGCTCCTCTCTCCTGAACATGCTGGCCCTCTGCAAAAATTTGAAACCAATGCTGTTTTTGGTTTGGCAACGACTTGTCAGAATCGACAGCGCGTCGAACAAAATGTTTAGTGCATTTCTGCCGGCTTTTTACAACCCGAGTACAAAATACCGCCAAGATGAACATTTATTTCCTTCCTTTTAGGGGTCGATAAAACAAAGTAGCAATCCAATAATGGGTTCATTGCAATCGTCTTTCCCCATTCCTGTCAAATCACTGTCCTTAAGCAAAAATTAGCCAAAACTATAATCGCCATCGTCGTGGTCGGCATCATCATAATCATTATCATCATCATCACCACCACCACCACCGCCATCATCATCATCATAATTGTCACATTACATTCATATAATTTTTCTACTAATCGGATCGCCGTCATCGATGTTGGTCTTTCTATGATTGATTTTTATCAGCCCTAATATTATTGTTTTCATCATTTTGATAAGCTGTTATTCTTTTCAACAGTAATTTCATCTATAAGAATACAGTTACTGTCACATGTGACAAACAAAGAAGAAAGATGTTGGTAAAAGCTTCAGTATTCAGCTTCGACCGCCCCCTTAATTTATCGTTTAACTTATTAAAAGTATGCAATAGCAGTCGATAAAATTATTTAACCATTTATACCAATGGTGTTTAGTAAATTTTATATTTTATTCTTTTTTAGTTCATTTATGCTTTAATATTTCGAAATGTTTTGTTCTTAAAATTTATTCATTATTTTTTTCTTTTATTCTTTTTCAGGTAAGTGTCTTCACTGTTTCGTCCTATTTCTAAAATACGCATGATATGGTAAGTACCTAATTCATATATACATACATGCATATATATATATATATATATACCTGAACTTTTTTCACGGCTCTGCGTATAATTTGTCTTTATATAACATTAACTGAAAACTATAAAGTTGAACAAGTGTTTCGAAGCTATTATAGTTCATAGTGCATTCGTAACTATTATATGACATTTCAGTTAGTTGGCAAAGTTAGATCTTTTAATATTATAAGGGCCGATCCTAACTACAGACGTCCTAACGCTATGAGACATACATATTTTAAAATATCTACGGCAATTGAATGTGTATCTACAAACATTTTTACTATAGAATAGAATGTCTTCATTCTCAATGTTTCTCTTTATAATGTTAAACGCTTGCAATTGGAAAGGAAACATGAATGGTTAACAAATTTGGAATCTGAGCCGTAGAATTCTGGGTCCAAATACCTTGCAAAACACTTTAAGCATGTGGTTTCAGCTATAGAACAATGACCGCAAGTTGACCAACACTTTTAGAGTAGAACTGCGGAAGTATGCAGTGTGAGAGTTTATGTGTATATACATGTGTGTGAAGGCGTTTGTGAATACGTGTGTATATAATCCTCGGCGAGGCAACGCTGCACAAATATATTTCGATGTATTTGCCCCACTCATGTTTCAGAGACTTTCGCTTGCAATTCTCGCAACAGAAAATACATTAAACTCTTTTATTGATCCTTTGTTAAATGTGTAATCAATGACTCTATCGTTCAGTGAATGTGACATAAAATATATATAAGCCGTATCGCAGTTGACGTGCTCTATAGATAGATATAATCTAGTCCGACATTCACCATCACTATCACACAATAACTGAATATAACATGTAATGGAAATATCAGGCTATCCTAATGCTCTTTTGGTGAGGCTAACGGAAAGACACTTCAACCATTAAATGAATGTATTGCAGTAAGCACTCACTTCGATCAGATTTCATTCCCACTGGACTATGTCTCACGTAAATGTCACAGTTCTCCTTCCTTACTGAATCCCCACCTGTTATTCAATGTAACAATCCATTATATACATTCAACACCCACATATATTAACCATTTGCAACATATGAATGTTACATTGTTTCTGGTTATTTCACCTTTTGCCTACTATTTCTGAACAGAGTGTTGTCATTTACATTTGTGACATTTTCTCTTACAAAAGGTTAAGCGTGCAAGCTGCATTCATTATAAGCACGAAATCTTTAAATAACCACGGTCGATCTAATTACATTGATTAATATGATGTTCATTCGTTTTTGAGATTCTCTATAAGATACGTGCTAGAGTATCTCGCTATTTAGTTATAATAAACCATATTAATATTAACTGCTTTCGAGTGTGAAGTATTTTGTTCTTGTATTGTTTCCTATAAAATATTGCATCGCAGATACTAGGTTTTCAAATGTATGCATACAATATAAGCGCAGGAATGGTTATGTGGTAAGTAGATTGCTTACCAACCACATGGTTCCGGCTTCATTCCCACTGCGTGGCACCTTGGGGAGGTTCTTCTACTATAGCCTTGGGTCGACCAAAGCCTTGTGAGTGCATTTGGTTCGAGTGTGTATGGACGACCGATGCCTAGAAGGTGTAAAAACGAGTGTGATGAGGTGTAAGGTGGGGCAACTACGAAATTGCTGGCCTTTTATCAAAAGTTGAAATGATAATTTTTTTCGTTCACTCTATAATTGCCATTGACCGTATAACATAGTGGTTAAAAGCGCGGGCTGCTAACCCCAGGATTCCGGGTTCAATCCTCGTCAGTGACTTCAATAAATACTAATAACATCAGTAAAACTACCTTAGGAATAACATCAGTAAAAACTACCTTAAGAATGAGAACAGTAGGCAAACGAGGTTTGGGTTCGAAATTCCACCAGGATACCTGATGAAGGCTGGAGAGCAAATCAGCCAAAATGCTGTGGTAACAAACAAGCTGAGGACACCTACCGTCCAATGTAAATGTTGTACATAATTCCTCATCTCTAAAATATTGAACAATATTATTTTTGTTGTTGCTGTTGTGTAGATTAACACAAATTAATTCTGATTGATTACAAACACATCCATTCATTAGCACGTATAATGATATTTTCTCTGGTGTTGGAGACGAGAAGATGAGTAATATGCCCATGACAGTAACTCATTCTGTCAACGCAAGCTTCGTGAGTGAATTTGGGTAGATGGAAAAAGAAATTACTGAAAGAGCATCGTGTGATTCAAGTCTCTGCGGAGTATTCATCCCTTTACACTATAATTTTATAAATATACATCTAATTTGATCACCGATTGGAACACACAGTGTTCAAACCGACATTGATTCCATTTATTTTTACGCGTCATGTGTAAGCATAGATGAGCTTATTGCAATGGTTTATTTAAGAGGTATTGTTGCTTGTGTTAATGTGGCTGAAAATTAAATTATGATCATATTTGCAACTTTTTTGTTTAAATGTGAATCGAAACCGTTTCGTGAATTTATCTCTTGCAACATGCTATATCACCACAGAAACATTAATAATATCAATTTGAAGAGCATTTATTCGGTTTATTTAACTACAATAACTGCTATTATACGGCGCCTTCGAGGCGAGCAACGTCTCATTAAATAACCGGTGTCTTTATATTATGTCCTTTGTAGTTGATGCAATCTAATTATCAAAGAATCGCTTTCAAATACTCCAGTTCTAACAGCATAAAAAGTAGGAAACAGCCTTGTGTTTCGTTCGGTTCAATTTCGGTTTGTGCTAATGCGGAAATCTCAATACATGTCTTTAATTTTATTTCATTTTATATTTCTTACTTGTCAGTATCGCTTTTCTTTGCTAGTTAAATATTTCTTCAAGTGCTTAGAGTTTCATTATATAGAAATTATTTAATTTTCTCTCTTCGCCTGTCCTGTGTTTCTTCTCTTTCCATTTTATTCATTTTCTGTTAAATATTGCTCTTCTTCTGAAGCTCCTACTCGAGTGTTTGCTTGTTGTCAAAGTTGTTAAGTGGAAAACAGATACTTCTTTGACTGAAAATGTGTTCCATTGTGTAGATTTTTGCCAACACACTATCCATATGATATCAGGAAAATGTCTCGTCGAGAAACGTCACTTAGTCTCATATAAATAAGGACCTATAGTAAAGTATCAAAATATATTACTGATCTACTTATACTTTACTCCCAGACCACTCCTAATAGTGTAGACTATGAAAAATAGTCCTTCAGCTTATAAACATTACGTACTATTTTAGGCAATGTGTACTATTGATATTATACATACATTGCGGCTGCCTTTATATATGTTGTTTGTTCCTTCTCAAGCCATGCCTGGCCCATAAGGGCCGGTTTCCCGGTTTCCTTGGCGTAGAGGTTCCCCACCTGGACGGGACGCCAGTCCGTCGCAGGTGAGTTGCAAGATGCAGGAAGAAAGAGTGAGAGAAAGTTGCGGCGAAAGAGTCTGCAGAAGTTCGCTATTACCTTCTGCCGCAGTCGCGTGGAGCTTAGGTGTTTCGCTCATAAACACACACATCGCCAGGTCCGAGATTCGAACTTCCGATCCCTCGACCGCGAATCCGCTTGCTCTAACCACTAGGACATGTGCCTCCACCGCCTTTTATATGATAAAATTTAAATCTAAAATGATTTCACTACAATATCTAGCAAGCCAATTGACCATTGTAGAGCTTTTGAAGGCTGACTCGCACTGAAGATACTTGTAAGGTTATCGGAATAATGAGTCTAAAACGGAACTTTGCTGTGGCTCAACTCTTCAAAAATACATAATTGCATACTTCGTCAGAAGGTCAGACATTTCTGGTAAAATACTTCAAAGGTTTGCTTGAATATGGATATTATTTATTTATTGACTGAAATTGAAGAGAAAAAAAGGTCAACTTGTCATGTAAATATATTCTTTAAGCCAATGTGTCTTGTGTACTACTAACACCAGTCATTTATCAAAACAGTATTATTTATAAGATATTGTAAAACTATGCACGCTACCATAAATTTACAACGATGGTTAAAGTTTAAACGATTTAAACGATTCCCGATATAAGGCTAGTAATCATCATATCGAACATGGAACATCGAATAATAGCATTGAGTCTGGTGAGGTTGAAGCCAGTTCATCTGCATTTGTATAGTGGTTATCATCCATCCTGATCATAATAATAATAATGATGGTGATAATAATGATAATGGTTTCAAACTTTGCCACAAGGGTAGTGGTTTTTGGGGAGGTGATGTGCTAATTTCATCGGCCCTGTGTTCAATTGCTACTTATTTTATCGACCTTGAAAGGATGAAAAGCAAATTCGACCTCGGCTGAATTTGAACTCAAAATGTCAGGTGGGACGAAATGTCGCTAAGCATTATTCTCGGCGTGCTATCGATACTGACAGCTCGCTAATAATAATAATAATAATAATAATAATAATAACCACAACAGCAACACCCGTAGTATTTACGGACCTTAACAAAAGGGTTTACATTTGAAGAGATACCTATTACAGCTTCGATGGAAATGGAAAGCAAAACCAACGATCACAGATTTTGAATGCAGAAAGATAAAGAATAAAACCAAATATTGAGGATATCATGAAGGCACTTTACACTGTCTGTTAATCGATCATCTCCATAAATATATTGATGATTTCATACATTGGTATTTGTAGGCTTAAGTCTGTAAAAAAACATAGTCAATAAAATCCATAGATTCTTGACAGCTAATTTCGACCTCGAACAAAGAAATGAAAGCCGAAGTTGACTTTAGACTGAATAACAAATTTGAAGTCCAAACTTAAATGAATGCATAAAATCAACAGCAACAACAAAAAAATATTTTCTAACATAAACAGAGAAATACAGATTGTGATGCGACAAAAACAAAAAAAAAAGAACTAAAATAACTAAGCTCAGAGTGCGATTAAAAATGTCATGCCATGATGATGGCCTGAAAACCTCCTCGTAGATATTACAGAGAAAAAGTGTAAAGCGGGAAAGAATAGTGAAAACTTTGACCTTGCTTTGCATCGTATCACAACCAGGAGCAGCATAAAGCAAGTGCGTATAAAACCTTAATAGGAAATATGAAAATCTTAGCGATGCAGACAAATATACAACAAGGAAGATATTGTACACGTGCAGGATATATACATATATATATACTTATTCTTTTGTTGTTTGATGAAAGAGAGAAGTGATACACCAAAGTGGAGTTGTTGTTAGAGACTCCGTAACTCTGTGACTGGTACGGGTAGGACTGCAAATTAACCTCAACTGGAGACCTGTTTAGAAATTTTCCAAAAGATCAGTCGTTTCGCTTTCTTTTTCTATTGTTCATCCTCATCATCGCAGTTCTCAGTATCTGGCAACGAGGTGAATGTTACTAGGACAAATATAGAAACTAGGATTTCGGCCTTGTAAATAATTTGTAATAATTTTTCTCACAGTGTTTTTACTAGCCATAATTTCGGTAAAACTCCGTGACCTCTGAGGTCACTATAACTTGCAAATCCCTTTTGTCGCCCCATGATCAACCGTCACATTTCTCACCCTGCTTTCATTTCTTAGCCATATTTCAATGAGAAAATAATGGCTAGTGATGTATCTACATCGTTTGCAATGTCCCTTATCGTCATTTTTATAGCCAGTCTTCTCATCACTCTAAAATTTCTGTTCGTAACTTGTGTGGAGTTTCGCTTTGACACACCTATTATATGAACGGGGTACAGTGCTTATTTCTCTGAAGACAGCCATGATGATAAACGCAACAGAAGTCGTTGATACTACTATCGCTATTTAAATGTCGAGCGTAGGGATAATCCTATTTGTTGATTGTTCACAAAATTCATTTTTTTCTATTCTTTGTACATCCAATTATGCATTTTATTTTGTGGGTAGTTTTTACTATTATTCTGCTAAAAGTCGTGCAACGTGTATATATTTGATGGTTACCATGAACGTGAATATCAACGTGTGCAATCACAATATTAAAAGTTTGATACATAAGTATTTTGTCTATCCTAAATAACGAGGGCAGCTTATCTCTAGGTAATTATAGTTACTTTTAGAAATTAAGAAATTTAAGATTTATAATGATAGAATAAACGGTGTCTCTACGACAGGACAACAACGACGTCTTCCACTACGAAGGTCAAATATAATACTGGTTTAAATTTTTAGCAGAAAACAAGAAATTTGAAGGGAGTGACGTAGTCAACAGCACCAACCCCAGTCTTCAAATGATACTTATTTTATCGATGACAAATTGATGAAATGTAAAGTTAAAGATTCTGCCAGCTCGCCGCCAATAATAACAATATCAACAAAATTCTTCTTTTTATAGAAAATCGCACAAAACACACACACATATATATACACGTTTCATTTACATAGCCTAAGTACAAAATACACCAAATTCTCTGTTATTATCCACCGTTCACGTGAGTTTATGCAACTCATGTAACACCACGCGCACGCGTGTTTATATTATTATATCTCTCTTTAATTCATTATTTATTTATTCATGCATTGACGTTAGAAATATATACATAATTAAAATACAAAAGTAAATATTTGGGCACCATTTTACATATAGATGATTGAAGTAATTACCAGAAAATGATTGCATTAATTAAACCGAAAACTAATTGAAATCTACATATGTATGCAAACTATGTTGATTTAATTAGATGTATTGATGTGTATATATATATATATATATATATATATATGATCAGACTAAACTTTGAAAGTATGCCACCTATCCTTCTGATGAATATAAGTGAATAAATCTAAATGAATAAATATTCAATATGAAATAAATGCAACTCGAACATACTTACACAAGGTATGTGCGTTGTTAGTTCGTGGGTCAGCAGTGTTTTATATATCTCAAGCTGCTTGTAATATGTATTTGAATATTTTTCCGTGGCAAGAAACGTTGGGACATGCCAGCAGATGGTTTTTAAAACATTAGGCTTAGAGATATATTCGGCGATATAGTTTGCAGCAATGGCGAAACATCGATATCCCTAACGGAATGGGACCTGATGTGAGTTGCCTCGTTTGCTTTTGACTTTCTTTCGGGTATTTTGAACACCAGGTGCATTGAGAATATATTCCCTTACGCCTAAAACGCGGTATATGTGTTCGAATTTGTTTTATATATATATATATATATATATACAGGGGCGGAATTCACAAAAATATATAGAAGACGAAGACAGGTAGCGTAGACAACAGATGTATTAGTATGACGCCCGGGAAGTGAAAAATTCTTTAACGTTTCGAGTCTACGCTCTTCCACAGAAAGGAACAGAGAAAGAAACAAGGAGAGAAAATAAAGTATATATGTAGGTATTATGTATGTATGTATGAAGGGGTTCCATTTAGGAGTCAATCATACCAAAGTGGAGGAAGCCAGCCTTAGTATATGGCTAGATAGAAAGGCACACCTCTGACACTGAAGTGATCTTTTGTCATAGCTCGGAAAGCATTGATGGAGGGAAGCTCATTATTAATTGATAATCAGAAACGGCAATAGTATCCAGAGATAAATGGAACCTTAAATGTGGCATAAAAACTAAATAAAGCTTAATCAAAGTAGCTATAATTGTTTCATTACTGTTATAATGGAACTGCAATAATTGCTTCATTAAGAATCTTTAATATGATGTAAACACTGTCGTATAAACAGCATTCATAAGAATATGTAATACTTTACTCAAATCTTAAATCATCAGTTTTAAAACATATACAAGCGAGTCAACAGTTCATCAACTAGTACAGGTGCAGGAGTGGCTGTATGGTAAGCTTGAGAAGCAGCAGTTCGGAGGGCGTCTTTTGTGTTCTCCCATCAATATCATCCTTTTGATCACTCACCTTATCGATGTTTTTGTCCAACCCGCAAGCTACTCCTTATATCTTGGGCCTCTATGGCAAAATTTTGAAATAAAGTAGCTTGCTTACCAGCCACATTGTTCCAGGTTGAGTCCCATTGCATGGCACCTTGGGCAGGTGTCTTCTACTACTATAGCCTCGGCCGATTAAAGCCTTGTGAATGGATTAGGTAGACGGAAATATATATATGGGTGTTGTGCGTGTGTATGTTTGAGTGTCTGTGTTTTCTCCCCACCCCCAGCAATTCTAATATACACGCATATATATTTATATACATACGGATACATATATGCATTATGTGTGTGTGTATATATATATACACACACTTGAGTGTTTATGTATATGTACGTGTTTATGTGTATATATACAATTGTATCAGTGTGTGTGTGTGGTCGCGTGCGCGTGCTTGTATATATGTGTGTGTTAATATTTCTTTATATATCTAAACTACTGAGTAAAATAAAATCCTAAACATTACTTTGTTCCTTTTTTAGTGGTTCGTCTATTGTACGTGTTCAATTTTAGGTATATGCAGTGCAACAAACGATCTTCGCATTCTGAATAGCGTCACTTTGGAAATATTATCACATTTTATATAGTTGCATATTGTGTTCTTTGAAGAAAGTAAAACTTTAAAATCTTCAAAATTTTAATTTTTTATCAATAAAAGCAAACGTCTAGCGTAAGGTAGAAATTTTTCAAATTTTTCGCGTAGAAAATTAGTGATAAGGATATTTTTGAAGTGTTCTTTATAACAAAATATCAAGGAGAATACTTCTCATGTTTTTGTTTGTGTTGAATGTATCAGAATATTCTTTTACAGTTGAAGTAGAAAGCTCTCGTTATACAACACTAACAGCAACTTAAACAGTTTTGTCAAGCTTGTTTTTATTGATATGCAGTAAGAATGTTCATGTAAGCATTAACAATTATGTTCATATTCGTCATGAAGTAGTCAACTATTCGCAAAATGAAAAAGAAAATTGCTCGCCACAAAGAGAATAGTTCTATATTGCCCGAAAACAATTTCTGTTCCTAGGGGATCTTTTAGCAACCTTAAAGTACAGGCGACTGACATCTGAAAACTTTAGATCTTTAAGAAAGACAGAAATTAATGCTGTGCTTATCCGGAGAGTTTTGGACTGAAAGCAAAAATGTCTCGTGTAGAAATAATCTGAGGATTTTAAAACGCCACTCTTTTTCTTCCAAATAATGTCATAAAAAGCCTCTGTTAACAGAGAAATACATAGTGGACAAATACATATTTCGTCCGAGTAAGCTGCGTTTGATTTGGATAAAATACAAACAATCGCATCCAATACTAACAATCATATCCGATAAGCTCACTGATAAATCGCAACACCAGTGCCTGTTCTGGCATTGTTATTCTATATACTGTTGGCGGGGATATGACGCTGATATCACTAACGGTCGGGTGTCCATTATTTACAAGACTAGGTCACACGTGATCTGGTGATCTTGGGCCTGAGGCCTTGAGGATTTCTCTTCTAGGTAGCAATATAATGAAACAGGCATTTTGCATCAGTTACCTATATGGAACTTTCTCTGATGGTAAGTTCTGCAGTGTAGTTAGTTCTAACTGAACACCCACAGATAAATGAGAATAAATATTACCTCTGAGATAATTCTATGAAATAATGCTTCATGATTTTAATTGTATAGTAGTGCCCCAGATGTTGCCATTGCACATCGCATTTGGCAAACATACAGCCATAAAAATATTTCTATAAATTCTAAACTTAAAGGGTCTAGAAGCAAGGTAAGAGGTGTGTGGTATTCTCATTCTTCAATTGTTCACCATACAGTCTTAGGTCGTCAGACACGATTTATTCCAATGTCTCTAAATCTTCAACTGAATTCTGAAAATAGGGTAGAATTTTCTGTAACCTTTAATGTGAAAGAATGCATACGTTGGTAGTAGCTGATGTTAAATCAAAAACTTTGCAAAGAATCACATATAATTCCATTAATGATATATTCAAAACTGAATATTATTCGTTGATGTTATGATTGCTTATATACCAGGTAATTAAAATTTCAGTTACATCCGAGAATTAAGAAGTAATTAGTGTTAATATTGCTATGTTGATTAACATTGATGTCAAAAGAGCAAGTATTAGCAGAAAATTGTTTATATCATACACAATGAGTGATTATATTCAAACTCCAAACAGTGTATGTGGAGATGTTTTGGTATACTGGTCTCACTTTGATGGGTTCGGTACATATTGAAGCTTTATTGCGATTGAAACAAAGTTTCCCTACAAAATATATTAGCAGTCTGTTCGCAGTTCCTGAACGTTAGGACACATGTAAACACGCGCAAAATTATAGAAGTACATGGGTATCTACACACATTTATATATCCTCATCATCATTGTTCGACCGTGGTCGAGACAATGGAATTTACCATGCTCCGCCAGACTTCACGGTCCATCATAGCATTGCGTAGGTCCTGTTGCTGGATGCCTGTATCCCTGGGGATTACATCAGGGTAGGAGAGCGTACTCCCTCTGGTATCGCGAGTAGATGGTTTCCAGAGGAGAAGAGTAGAAATTGCCTCGTTTTCAGTCCTACAACAATGTCCAGCAAACTGGACTCTCCTACCTTTCACAAGAGATGACACAGGTGGTAGTTTCCCAAATATTTGCATTTTGGTTGGATGACGATCCAACGAGAGATTTTGAGCTCTCATTTATATTTAGAATTGCTGTCATATTCGACTATACTATTAGGAATAATGTAATATCCCGTGAATATCAGTAAAATATAAGTAAAAGGTACTTTTGAGTAAGAATGTAGGTAATTATGATGGGAAAACTCCATAACTACAACTGAATTTCTCTGCGAAGGAAAAAAACGAAATAAAGGTTACATACTCCTTAAATGCAGCGAGCAATATTGTGTACATATATACACACGCATATATATATATATATATATATATATATATATACCAGAGTAAACACATAAATGTTAAACAAGGTGGAAAAAAGAGTACTCAAATACCAGTGGTAGAGTAATATGCTTTATTTTAAGCAGCAGAAAATTCAACAAAATCTGTTACTCTGAGTTTCTCGTTGCCGTTCATCAGACAGTTTTTCTAGCAAAAACTGTCTGATGAACGGTAACGGGAAACTCAGAGTAACAGGTTTTGTTGAATTTTCTGCTGCTTAAAATAAAGTATATATATATATATATATATGTGTGTGTGTGTGTGTGTGTGTGTGTGTGTGTGTGTATATATGCATATATACACGTGTGCATTAAGTTCCATTTTCATAAATTATTTAATCATCGCTTTAAAATTATTGTTCATGCAAAGCGAAAGCATGTATACGAAGAGAGCAACAGGTTTTAGTTACATCTGTTTAAATCTCCCTCGCGAAAGGTCTATGATCTCTATTTTTATCTGTTATTCGTTTTAGTCTTTATACTGTGGCCATGCTTGGGAATCGCCTTGAAGACGTTTTAGTGAAATGAATCGAACTGAATTATTATTATTCTTTTTCGTCTTCTTCTTCTTCTTCTGATTATTATTATTATTATTATTATTATTATTATTATTATTATTATTATTATTATCATAATTATTAATATTATTACTATTATTATTAATATTATTATTATTATTATTATTTCCTTTTTTATTGTAAAGCCTGGAACTTTTTCTGTCGAAGTCCTTTGCCGAGGGAACATAAGAAGCTAACAGTGGTTGCCAAGCGATGGTGGGGACCAAACTGACACAACGACACATACGCACGCTCACACACACCACACCACACATATATATATATATGTACATATATATATATACATATATATATATAATATATATATATATATATCTATATATATATATATATATCTATATATATATATATGTATGTATGTATGTATAAACGAGAAAGAAGCAACAAGAATGGATTAGTTTTTAGTACAATTGTTTCATACAAAGACAGGCTTTATTACAAGTTGCAAAAATTGCAGCAGATAAAAGTGTCCCGTACTCATCAGCTTAATTGCTTTGTATGTATGTATATATACCACGGGGTTCTTCCAGTTTCAGTGTAGCAAATCCACTCACTATACTTTGATTGGCCTGAGGCTACAATATAAGACACTTGCCCATGGTGCCAAGCAATTAGGCTGAATCCGAAACCTTATTGCTGCTAAGCAAGCTTCTTGGCCACGTCTGTACCTATAGATATCCTGTAAATTTACATTTGGTGGGTTTCAAATTACCTTCTGTTCTCCATTCTGACCCGTGCGTATATGTAAATAAATGGAAGTTTAATTGATATTTTCTTATATATTCCTCCCTATGCATACTAAAAAATAAACGATTAATATATAGTGTATAAACATTTATGACCTGGTAGACGATTGATAATAATTAGAATGCTCGATTGATTACATTTTGATTAAAAAGAAAACAAGCATCGTAAAAAGAAATAAATATCTACACATGTATACAAAACCATATTGATTTCCACAGACATTTTATAGATATAATTAACTTTAAACTCTTTTCAAGTACAATATTTTACATTGGCATAATGCAATCCATAAAAATGTACGCATAACCAGAGAAAACACAAAATGTGTAGCTTAGTAATGATCTTTGGTATATTCTTCATTAGAATTACCACAATTGTGAGCGAAAACACAGCAACATATGAGATTCAGAGTCGTACTTACGCCTACCTATTGACATACGTGTTTGAGTTTTACGTATTTACTTGTTGGTTCAAATTGATCGTGTATAAAATGAGAGGTGGATAGGTGGACAGATGTATAGATAAGATGAGAGAGGGAGAGGTGGGGTGAAGAAGGACGGAATACAGAGAGAAAGAGAGTTATTCAGTTGCCTGTAAAGCTTATTTCTTTAATGATATTGTGTCATCTCTACGCTATGATGGGAAGTATGAGAGTTCCAGACAGGGGAAGGTAATCAGGGAGTTTTGCAGTATAAGGTAGATAATCAAAAATGTTTTTTTTAATTTAACTAGGTTTTTTTTTAAATTTAACAATATACACATATGCATGGAATTACGCATATAAGCGTATACACTAAGAATACTAAATATAGTATAACGAAGCGCTTATATTCGGCTATACGCGAATCATATTAATGCAATATTAGCATATTTTTTGTAACATTCAACAATTTACAACTGATAATGACGCACAAACAATTGCAGAGGTTTGTAATTATGCGTGCGCAATCTAAATTCCTCTAAAATTTATTTGCGTATGCTCTACGGATATTTGCGTGCGTCCATGCATATGTGTATGTATATCTACATAGATATCTATATTATTAGAAAAACACTCAACCAAACCCGCTCACACAAATTACTTCGGGCAGCTGCTGATAGGAACGCACGTATGTTACGCTCGATTAGGAATTCCTTTCGTCTTATTCTCGTTAATCACCGTTGTCTTTCATTCGTGTAAAGTGGTATGTGTCTGTTAATTTATAGCCTCCGGAAATAGCTTGCTTTGGTATTGTTTGGCGTTCTTGATAGTACACAATAGGGTGTTGTCTAGTTTTGAGATTCTCTGTGGCATGTATATATATACATATATTATATAAATATCTATATTGTCGTATTTAGGAATGGTCATGTTCCAGTTTAGCCAATAAAAACACACGCACTATATATTTGTGTTAATTGCTTCAGCTTTATTTAATTTTTTACATTAATCTTATCTTATTTCGGCCAGAGTCCTTTCGTCACACTTCTGTGACCTCATCAGTGGCCCTTTGGTTTCTTCTTTCTTATTTGTGTGTCTCTCCTTACTAACGATCAGCCATTTTGTATTTTGTATTCTTATTGTATGTGTCTTTATTTGCGCACGCGTATACCTCTATGTGTGTCTATATTTAGTTTGTGTGTGTGTGTGCGTGTGTGTACCTTCGTTTGTGAATATGTACGTAGAAAATAAGAAACACAGGTATCTGGGTGATACAGATAATGAATTATGTATCCACAATTTTGATAATTTATTCGATCTGCACAAAAAAATATAGCATTAACATTATTGAAACGGATGTTGAATTGTGCTACTACATAGTGTGGGATATGTTGCCTTGATGCTGGAACATGAAAGTATAAAAATCAGCAAACATTTACATATAAATATAGATGTTTACCTTCTCTACGCTAAAGGAATTAAAAACATAAAACCGATTCAATCAGTATTTGAATGTCGCAAATTGCATGTATCCATTGATGAAATGGCCATACGTAAATGTATGAGAAATACGAATTGAAATGCTGTGGCACAGGTTTTATTACTCTCTAATTCTGAGATACCAACCTTGGGGCAGTAGTGTGGTAAGTAGCTTGCATCCCAGCCACATGGTTCCGGGTTCAGTGTCACCGCGTGGAAATTTGGGCAAGTGTCTTTTACTATAGCCTCGGGCCGACTAAAGTCTTGTTAGTGGATTTAGTAGACGGAAACTGAAAGAAGATCGTCATACACACACAACACACACACACACACACACACACATATATATATATATATATGTGCACGCGTGTTTGTGTATGTGTGTGTGTTTCTGTCTTTGTGTGTCTGCGTTTGTGACCCGCACCATCGCTTGACCACCGATGCTGGTGTGTTAACGTCCCCGTAACTTAGTGGTTCGGCAAAAGAGACCGATAGGATAAGTACTACGCTTACAAAGAATAAGTCCTAGAGTCGATTTTCTCGACTAAAGACGGTGCTCCAGCATGGACACAGTCAAATGGCTGAAGCAAGTAAAAGAATACCGACCCAATAAAATTGTACATCACTTTTACCATAAAACAACGACTGGAGGCTATGCATTAGGTGAGAGACCAATATAGATAAATTAATCTAGTTGTCATTTTCAATGCTGTTTCTTGAAAGCGAGCACAAACCTGATACGAATTTTCTGGTCAATAGTCTTCTCATGGAATTGGCATAAGGGGCAGTGGTAAGTATTGAGCTAGAAATGTTCACAGATGTACAGAACTGTACAAAATCATAATTTGAAGAAAACTATTCGAATGCTATTGTCAAAATTTGTACAAAATATAGCTACAGTTGCCCAGCAATATGGATAGGGTTCGAGAAAATAATAGCAATTAGTTCTACAGTAGTCGTTAACGTTAAAGATGTGATTAAAAGTAATACGAATGCATGTGCGCACTCACTCACACAAACAGTCAAAAACACACACCTTCAGATATACAGAGTGTAAGAAAGAAATAATTATATAGAAGCGTATATGTGTGTGTATATATATATATATAATATATATATATATATATATATATATGTACACGTGCGTGTTCGTGGTTGCGTGCGCGTGTATATGTATAATGAGATCGCATACTCAAACTGGCTAGTAATTTCGATTTATAATCAGTTACTCGTGCACAAATATTCTAAATCATAAATGATCCCGTCAAGTAGGTGATTAAAAGTGAAAGCTTTGAAAAGAAGTAGAACCATATATAAAACTCTAGAAATTTAGGGTTTGTAAGTTACAAATGTTCATCCATAGCTATAAAAGTTTATATAGCTGTACAAGATTGGTACAGCCAATGAGATGTTGGCATGCGCACACACATAATTAAGAACCGTAGATAAATTAAATAGTTTGCATCTATAATAAAATGTGTTACTTCTGGAGTGGAGACGGTCCATTTTCTGTTAGAATTAACAGTTGAAGCAAAACCATGGAACGATCATATATTATATATATATATTATATATATATATATATATATATATATATATATATATATATATGTCTGCCTATATTTGTTTATCTATCTATCTAAATCTATCTATCTATCTGTTGTTTGCTTGTCTGTTTTCTCTCTACCTATCTATTTATCTATCTGTGTGCGTGTCTGTTTGTCTATCAATATATCTTTCTCTGAAGATATACATATATTTGGATGCATATATATATAGAAGTACATACATGCATATCTACATATAAACTAACGTATACCCATAAGTGCACATCAACGTATAAAATCATATGAAAAGGTATATATATATATATATATATATTGCGAACTACTTGCACGTGCAAGTACTACCACGCGAAAACTCCGCATACCGGCAACCATTGACTGCATGGTTTCATCAGGAGAGAGTGCGTTTCGAAGCCGACCTCCTGAAAGCAACATTGTGCCCTCACTAAAATGAGGCCCCGTTCCCTAGATCAATTGGTTATCAGATATTGCTCAATATGCATCTAGCCATCGCTCATCGTCTCTTTTTAATGTAATCCAGTGGCTACTCGTTTCCACTGTCGTTTGGATATCACTCATGGTGCCATTTTCTTTACGATGAGTAAGCCTAATGTTAACAACAATCACATCACACTATGTTCAATGAATCCTCTATATACGACTTCGACTGGAAAATGCTCCGCTTTTCAGCCTGCGTCTTCACATTCCTCGAGGAGGTTTACATAATGATCAATCTTTCGAGCACGAGCGGCGTCCATGTTATCTTCATGAGGAACCATTAACTTGACTAGATTACCCACTTTCTCTCTTTCACACCATATTATGATATCCGGCGTGTGTTTTATGTCTATGTTTGTCTCACACCACCACTTGACTACCGGTGTTAGTGTATTTACGTCCCCGAAATATAGCAGTTCGGCAGAAGGGGCAGATAGACTAAGCACCTGGCTTAAAAAACAAAAAATCCTAGGGTCGATTTGTTCGACTAAAACCTTTCAAGGCGGTGCCCTAGTATGGCAGCAATGAAATGACTGAAACAAGAAGACGGTAAAAGATAAAAGCTGTACCAAAAATAAACGCATGCACACATGTATACACACACATATATATATAGATAGATAGATAGATAGATAGATAGATAGATATATCCATTCATATATATATAGATGGATAGATAGATAGATAGATAGATACATATGTATGGTATAGATATATACTATATAAAGATATATGTATATATATATACACAAACATACACATATACATATACACACATACATATATATACACTACCATACAAACACATATATACATATACCCACATACACAAATAAACACACACATATATATATACCTATGTACACACACACATATATATATATATATATAGATATAGATACATACATACATTCATACATACATACATACATACATATATACACACATACTCACATACTTTCATCGCTACTTTAAAAAGGAAACAGAATCTCTGTCTCTCCACTCCTGCATTCTGCTTCCTATACTCTCCATCTCTCAATGTTATGTCTGCGTCGTATCTGTGTATCTCGGTCTAAGTATTTGTTCAGAGACTATAAATAAAATCGGTTGGATAGAAATAGTTCAGTTGTCCAACATTTAGGTTTGTTTCAATACCGGCGCATAACCTGCAGTGTGGTGTGGTTTTTTTTTTTTTACCTCGTCCTTTCTTTTATTGTATCCGTTCTTCTTTCTTCTGCTTTTGAACACAATAAGGACAATCTTAATAATAATAATAATGATGATAATAAAATAATATAATAATAATAATAATAATAATAATAATAATAATAATAATGATAATAAGAATAATAATGATAATAAGAACAGTAATGATAATAATGATAATAAGAATAATAATGATAATAATAATAAGAATAATAATAATGATGATAATAATAATAATAATAATAATAATAGTAATAATAATGATGATAATAATAATAATAATTGTGATCAGCACTATCATCATCATCATCATTTTTATTGATATTATTATTGATATTCTTCCTATTTTTATAGACATATTTTAATATCTTCCACTGTAAGCATTTTTTTTTTATGCATACGATTATTTTTATTAATATCAATATTACCAGCCAGAGATAAAGTAGTACACAAGCCAATGATGATGATGATGACGATGGTGTTGATATTATGGGAGTTTTAATTTATTGATGACATATCACCCATAATTCTCCTTGGGTGGCAATCGATAAATCTTGTTTTATTATATAGTATACATAAATATGATAAAATAATCACAATTAGGACGGGTACTCCAGGGTTTTAGCCCGGTGAAACAATTCCAAATACATTCATGGACATATACATATATAACCCATAGAACGCTGTATAAATCAAGAGGAACTGTTATCCTCTAGTAGTAGTAGTAGTAGTAGTAGTAGTAGTAGTAGTAGTAGTAGTAGTATTTTGCATACGTCTTGAGCTCTGCTAAGACGCAGTTTTTCACAATATATCGTTGGTCTTTTTCTTTTCTTCTCAGTGTCGATTTGTCTAGTTAAGCTTCGAACGAAGAGATATTTTATCAAACATATTTCATTCCAACTTACGTTCACATTACGCCGAGTGAAGTTTGACGTGAAAGATGTTTTACCAGTAACTTTCGTTTGCGTTTCTATGCAGCAACTCACCTTGATCCCAAAATAGCGTGGTTCAAAGGCGACGAGCTGGCAGAATCGTTAACACGCCGGGCGAAATGCTTAGCGGTACTTCGTCTGCCGCTACGTTCTGAGTTCAAATTCCGCCGAGGTCGACTTTGTCATTCATCCTTTCGGAGTCGATAAATTAAGTACTAGTTACGCACTGGGGTCGATATAATCGACTTAATCACTTTGTCTCTCTTTGTTTGTCCCCTGTATGATTAGCTCCTTGTGGGCAATAACGAAATAAGAAACGTTAGCCCGCCGGGCGAAATGGTTAGCGGTATTTCGTCTGCTTTTACGTTCTGATTTCAAATTCCACCGTGGATGACTTTGCCTTTCATCCTTTCGGAGTCAATAAATTAAGTACCAGTTGGGTACTGGGGTAGATCAAATCGACTAATCCCTCCCCCAAACTTTCGAGCCTTATGCCTAGAGTAGAAAACTAGATTGTTATGATATTCATAAACCACTGAACGCTTTGGACAACATGGCCACAAATTTAATATCAGAAACGTAAAAACTGAACTAACGATCCAGAGGCCATCCATTACACCGCCGCATGTGATATCTACTTATATCACTAAATGTGTATGTATGCATCTGCAGGAAATGCAGAATCACTCTCTTTATAATCTATCTGCATTAAAATATAATTATGAAATCACTATATACACATGTAATAGTAAGACATGCATACATTAATTTCAAATAATTATTCGGCGTAGAAAGAGAAAGTATTACACAAACACTCACACCTTTATTATTACACTTCTAGATTTAGAAGTAGCCATTAGATGTAGAATACTGACGCCATGTTGATGTAGACAATTAGCATATAAAAAATAAAGATTTTATTTATTGATAAATAATTTTTGCAAAATAACAATTGTCAACTTATTGCTATTAACCTTAATGTAGTTATCTTTAAAAGTTAATTGGTGTTAATTGCGACATTAGCAAAAGAAAACATTTCCCAAAGAATTGGAATATAAATTTGCCACTATAACAACCACAAAATCATGTAGATACATTTATGAGCATCATGAGTACATTCATATGTGTATTTCGTTAAGTTTTTAATATTATAAGTTTAAATCATTCGTGTTTTTATTTTATGTTTTAGTTATTTATCTATTTTGTTTTTTGATATTTAATTTTTTTGAAGGGCTTTTGCTGCGAAATATAGTTATATATATTAATATATTTATATTATGTGTATTATTATTATTATATTATTATTTTATTAATTATAATATTTTTTATTTTGTTATTATTTTATTATGTTCATATTATTATTATTATATAGTATTATTATTATATTATTATTATTATCATTATTATTATTATTATTATTATTATTATTATTATTATTATTATTATTATTATTATTATTATTATTATTATTTATTTTACTAGGTATAATGGAAAGCTGTTCACAACCATGAGACTAAGGTGACACGTGCTTATTGGTCATGCTTTAAAATATCTGCAAAGAATTCTTGCAGATCTAGACAATACCGATCTTTTTAGGTATTCTACATTCACACTTGTACCGATCTTTTTTAGCTATGTTGGTAGATGAGTGGTGATACTTCTAAGTGCACCAATTATATGTTTCTCCTAGGATGTTATCTAAATGTTTCTAACATCCCATTTTATCATACCTAAAACACTCACAATAACAGGTACAGTTCTTGCTTTCAGATGCCACATCTTTTGCATTTCAATTTCCAGGTATTTACGTTTACTTAATTTGTCGAAACCCTTCAATGATATTAATGCGGACACTTACATCTACTAGTCAACAAATATTCTCTTCCCTGTCTTCAATGATTATGTCTGGTCGATTAGCCGGGATAGTTCTCTAGGTGTTGACTGGAAAATTCCAGAGAATAGTGACATTGTTACCTTCAACGACATTTTGATACGACACCATGTGACTTAAAATATGATAATCGCAGAAACATTGGGTGACCTTTGACCTCTGACTCGTAAATATATGCGTTTGTGAACGTTCGTTCATCAATTTCTCTCTCCCACTCTACCAGCCACCTTCTCTCCACCCTCTCTCCCTCTCTCTGTTTGTTTCTCTCTCTCTCTTTTTCTGCATATATATATATATATATATATTAATATAACACATAGGTAGTCCCCGAATCAAAGTCTGCTTGCTTGTGTTCTTCTCGTTTTCTCCATATTTGTGACAATTTGTGTTTTTTTCTTTCTACTAGTAAATTTTTATAATCCCGCAGTAGATTTATTCTTCATAATAATACTATAAAGTAGAAGAATTACAATAGTAGAATTTATAATCTTAGAGAGTAGTAGATTATATTCTTCTTTCCTACGAATATAGTCTTTAGTTCATTGCTTTACAATCTATTATTAATAACTCAATATCGAGTTTAGAGAAGTTTAGTTTACTGTAGCGATAATATATTACTTAAATAATAAGAGCATTAATAGCTATTGTTTTATTTTCTTCAATTTTGCATAGAGGATTCTCTCTTGATCTCCTACTTCATTTGTGAATATTGTTTCTATTTCTTATATGCTCCGTAGCTCAAATACTTCTAAATATATTTAAGTTTTCTCTGATCTACTTTTGTAGTCTCTGTATCTTTGTCAAACACATGAGTTACGATTTTTGTTATACTTGTCTAAAAACAAAAACTTATAATTATTTCTATTTTGCTAACTTCATTGAATTACTTTTTATTACCTTCTTTAACCTCCAGTTGTGTTTCCAGAGATTTTTCTGGATGCATTTTCCCTACAAATAACTCTGTTCAGTATGGTTAATCTGCAACATTCCAGTTGTTTGCCATTGTTGTTCTTAATGGTTTTATTGTTACTATTTCTCAGTAGTCATAATTTCATTGCGTGATTTCATTACACAACTGAGCGTAACAATGAGCGCCTTGGATAAGTACAGTCTTTTGTTTTGATTTTGTATTTTCTATTATATTGAAATGTTTCTAGATTGAGAATTGTCTGTAACTAATATTTTCTATAAATATGATAAGCATAACTAAGTTACGTGGTTTGGTTATATACTCGCTTGCATCTTTTTCACTCATTCCCAAAGTACTTACTGTTATACGTATTGTTTCAATCTCGAATCCATTCATTCTGCTATTCTTTCAACTTCCATCAAAGTTGATGTTGTCTTTTATGCTTTCGGTGTCAATAAAATTGGGTACCGACACTTGAGTTCATGTAATCTATTAACTACAACGCCTAAAATTTCACGCCTCGTAAAATAATAATAATAATGATGATGATGATGATAAATGCCCTGATGCACTACCAGGCAGTGGCTCGCGTGGCTTCTTATCTTGTTTTGTCTTGCTATAAAATATGGGCTACAGCAAATATTCTGCTCAATACCACAGATTTGCTTCTCAGTTGTTTGACCTTAACCAGTTGAGCATGTCCCTGAGTGGCTGACGATATGTACATCTCTTATCACGAGCAGAAGTAGTGGGGGAGCATTATAGCCATGTGTTGAATGGGATTCTTTGGGGTTTGAATAATTCACCTCTAGAAACATGGGTGTTTCGTTGAACATCCTTAAACAACCCTTATTCAGGGACCTTTAGAGCGGTATGGGTTACTCGACCAGAAGAAAATTCTAACTGGGCCCCACCTGCAAGGTCATGCGCTGTTTATCTTGATATGAGATCACTATGTCGCGCACATATGGTTGTGATGCATGTGCCTGGTGTACCCTTATCAGACGGGTAGTCATGATGGATATACTGGGCTTCGTAGATTTTACCCCAGTGTCACTTTGATGGCATGCACTGCTCTCTCACTCAATAGTAATAATAATAATAACAGTGCTCAACTTGTTCTTATTTTATCAATTCTGAAAGGGTAAGAAGTCAAGCTATCCTCGACAGAATTTGAATTCTGAACGTAGACGAATGAAATGCTGCTAAGTAATATGCCCGGCGTGCTGATGATTCTGACAACAATAATAATAATAATGTTATTATCACTGTTGTTAAAACGTTTCAGGTTAGCGAAAGCGAGAAAACTGTCGTTACTGCCTCTGATATTATTCATAATGGAGAGTTAGATAACTATAGATATAGATATATACATATATACATATATTGTATGTATGTATGTATGTATATATATATGCGTATTCGTATAAATTAATATATGTGTTCATTTCAAAGCATTGTGTTCAGACCAATGATAACGGTAGTATGGTTTCAAGGAATAAATATTCATGCTAATTAAACATAGTTCGCCTACTTCAACGGAATATGATAAGGATCTCAAGTAGATTGCAAATCAATATAATTTACGTTGAAATTCTGATTACAATCTGTTTAAATTGAACTGTATTCTTACAACTTCTTGTCTATAAAAGAAGTTAGATTCAATTTTATTGGTGTGGGGGGGGTACAGTGTCTAGGAATTTTCCACACATCACCAATGTATATATAGTGTAAAATTATGAATTTACAACACAAAAAGCATTTTATTTTTTAATTTCCTTTTCTGAGGTTAAATTACAATTTTTTCTTTCATTGGAATTCATTTTGATTATTGTTAAAAGAAACCTATTCTTAAAAGAAACCTGAAAATCTTTGTGTTGTAAAAGAAATCAAGGTCCTAGCTTTTCTTGTATTGAGGATTAGCTGTGACTAAAGATATAGCTCTCGCGGTCTTTGTTCCAGTACACTCCATATTCTTTGTCACGTCATCCAATTCTTCAAATCGCGTTTTTTTTTCTGACGATGACATTGATCACTTGAAACATAATTAATAGTTGCAAAGAAGAGGATTTTATGACCTCCTTAGTTGACTTGACCTTTATCGAGCATAGAAGGTCGATAAAGTAAGTACCAATTGAACACTAGGGCTGATGTCAGTTATATCGGGTTACTATATGGATTTCTAGCCGAGTTTATAGAGAGGTTCCTGTATAGTCATACAATCTCTGAATCGACACAGCTCATATATATATAATATATATATATATATATATATATAAGTATATATGTATGTGTGTGTATGCATGTGCGTATATATATATACGTGTGTGTGTGTATATATTATAAGTATATATATTATATATATAATATATATTATATATATATGTGTGTTGTGTGTTGTGTGTGTATGTATGTATGCATCTGTGTACATTTATGCTTGTATGTGTAAGTTTGTGTGGTGAATGATGGCTTGCTGTATTCTCCATTGAACACTTTTCTTAATTAAGGTAATATATCGAAGGAAAATTAATATTTGTGAGTGTATCAAAAATGAAATTGAAAATTGTGAAGCAGGACACGTCGGAGCAAATGATGAATATAAATGTTGATTTGAAAGTGTAATTACATCTCTCACGGCAGATACGCATACAGATACACGCTTGCTCGTGACTAAACACATACAAACATGCATACATACACACACATATATATATAAATACAAATATATACGTATATACATATATGTATCTAAATATATATAGTATGAATATATGAATGCTTGCAAATATATATACATATATATATATTTGCAAGCATTCATACATTCATACTATATATATATATAGCTCTCTCTCTCTCTCTCTCTATATATATATATATATATATATATATATATATATATAATATATATATATATTATATATTAATATATATGAATACAGTCGTACATGCATGCACGCAAGGTGGGTGTGTAGATAGATGTTAAAATTTTCAGAACTCGAAAGAAATGCTTGAAACGCGGTTCCTTTCAAATCCAATGTTTATGTTATTTATTTATATATTTATCTATGTATTTTTGCTATTGATATCTTTGCCATTCACTGAAATCTGGATTTTAAAACGTTCAATGATGGAATTGTTTACTGATATATCGGTTCCTAACAATATACAATAATCAAAGAAAAATATTTATGGGTTATTATCAAAAGAATATTTTCACCGTATTTCTTAGATTCCAATTATAGGAAAATGTTTTATGTTTTAGCTACAATACAGCACCACCACCACCTTGCCCCTCTCACATCAGTACGTCTATAATCATTGGCAAAAATATCTAAATAAATATTTATGTACGTTCCTGCGTGTGTTTCTGTTTGTGTTTTATCTTTGGGAATAATTTCTGTACATTTCTTCAAACTTTGTTCTATCAATAATTTGAAATTGGTCTAATGGTGTGTGAGTAAAAGAAGATAAATACACAGGCAGGAGTAAATAGGGATAAGTTGGTATTTGTTAGATGTTTGGAGAAAAGAAATGAGAAAGAGATATTGCAGCGTATTTGAAAAATTGGGAAGAGTTTCTAGAAGTATGTTGATGAAAATTGCATGGAAAATAGAAAGAATGCAAACAGAAGGCAAAGGTAACATGATAAACAGTAAAGGAGTATCCAAGAGGAAATACTTATAGAAATATGCGAGGGAAATCATAATATATGAGAGTGTGAGGTAGAGAGAGAAAGAGGAGGGTGAGGAATAATAGTGCATGAATCGAGTAAGAGATAAAATAAGAGTGGAGAGGAATTTGTTATATAGAAGAGAGGCTGAACAACACATTGAGACGAATCATTAGTTAGGGAAAATCAGAGATCAGAAGAGGGAGAGAGAAAGAGAGACAGAGACAGAGAGAGAGTGTGTGAAAGAAAGTGAAAATCAAATAAAAACAAGTGAAATAGAGAATTTTTTTCAATGCATGAAGCGAGGTATATAAAAACAGAATTTTTTTTCAGAAAGGGAAAGAAAAATAATGCCATATAGATCATATATATATATATATATATATATATATATATATTGGTGTCACATACATGCGTATTTATGTGACATCATATACGTATACCTATAACTATCTATCTAATTATATATATACATATATATATATATATATATATATATATAATTATATATATATATAATATATATATATATTATATATATATTATATATAATACACACACGCACATATGTTTTTATGTACGTATATATAAGGGAAAGGATGATGGGCAAGTAGGGAGTCACAGATAATATTGTGAAGTAATATCAGTTAAATAAAACGCGTTCGATTATGTTCTTGTTGTTCTTCTTTATCCAATGATCCATCAATTTGTTGAGATACGTAAATGCATTTGATCCGGAAAAAATCGCTATTATTTTGAATATCGAGGATTTCATTATCTAGATTTTACTTCTTTTTGCATTTAAAGAGCGGAGGATGTTAGTTAAACAATATTTCGTGAGAACGTAAAGGCTTCCGCATATATGACAGTGCGTATTCAAGAAAGAAAATGCCACAGAAGACAAGTCAACCGAAATTACAGTAAGATTTCTTAGTTGAAAGTCGTTTCAGTTATTGTTCTCAGAAAACAACGTTTCTAGTTTTATTTATTAGAGTAATATTTACTTCCATTTAGATTGGTGTTCTTCATTATATGATCCTCTTCATTTCAAACGATATTTTTCTATCACGATTAGTGTTCCATCACCACTAAATGCAACACTACTACAGTCTAAACACTACCTAGATCAAGCGTTTCATCATCGTCAACAGAAATCACAACGACGTTGGCCAACCGCAAATGCATCTTCTCGGAATGTACAGTAACATATAACAGAACAGAGCTACAGCTATGAAATTAAATGCAGCGAAGCTAAAAATATAGGAACTGACATCATATCACTTCTGTCAGCCACAATACCACCAACATCGACATCAAAGTAAGCCACAGTATTGCATTAGGCAAAGAACTTTGTAATCGTTAGAATTGATCAAATTCATAGTTAATTCTCACTCAACAAAGGAAAAGCAAAAATAAAGTTACAAATTCTAAGTTATAAATCTTACAACAAAAGATTGACAAAAAAATGTTAAAATAAGAAAATAAATGGAATGATATTTCTGGTCGATGTTTGCATGTGGTTGTCTTATTCATGTAGTTGAACATTAAAAATCATCAATATAAAGACCTAGTCAAGATACCATGTCAAAGGATAGAAACGACATCGTTCTAAGCACAAAACCTCTGCAGTTAAAGACATCTGAAATACAATAGCCATAACATTACATGCATCGCTTCACTACTACAAAATATCAACAGAATGAAACAAAAGAAAAACTATAAACTATTGCAAAAACAAATACCAATAGTAATAACAACAGCAACATCAAACAATCGAATAAATTGAGATATTTGAAGAAAGGACCCAAAGTGAAGATCAATGGCATTCAATTCGTCATGACAAGTAATGAAAAATCATGGAAGAAGAAAAACAACTAAATAAATAAACACATTTTCAGTTGTAGCAAGTTCAGAATAATAAAAGTGGAGCGTAGAGCCATGTATTGGATATTTATTGAGACTGCTATTGGCAGTGAACTTATATTAGTTGTACAACATTGGTGTGAGAGGAACGGAAAATGAAGAACCGGTGTCATGCCTTGATATATGTAACCCTATACACCTGACTTCAGAGTTCAAATAACCCTAGTATCTCTCTTTAAAATGCATGCATATGATTGAAATATTTCACACATCATCTCGCTTTGGTTTGTGGCCTATTAATGCAATCGCAATATAGTACACACACACATACACACACACACATACACACACACACACACACACACCACATATATATATATATAATATATATATATATATATATATATATATATATATATGTAATATATATATATTCCGTGGGACTTAACTATCAAACGGACAAGAAGCTAAAAATAATAGACGAACATAACAATTGTAGTATGTGTATGTGCGTGCATATATATATATATATATATATATATATAACGGAAGCTTTATGAAAATAAACAAAAGACGAAGGCAGGTGGAAGACAAACGAACAATTGTGTATTAGTATGGCGCTCAGGAAATATAAATAAAACAGTCTTACGTTTGAGCCTACGCTCTTCAACAGAAAGATACACAGAGAGAGAAAAACACAGCAAAAGAATGAGAGAAAAAAATGCGTGCAGTAGCTAACGAATCAACATGGCGATCTGATTTCGGCCAGAGGTCAATATCAAACATGAGACGCGAGAGCGAAATAAGGGAGATAATAGGGTTGATAAAAGGGTTGATTGCCAGCTAAAAGTGCGTGGGAGGGTCTGGTGTGTGTATGTATAGGGTTGGTGTATGTATTAGTATGTATACGGTGTGTGTGTGTGGTGTGTGTGTGTATGAGAGAGTATTAGTGCGTAAGATTGGTCTGGACGTGCGTATGTATGGGGTGGTGTATGTATTATGTATTAGTATGTATTAGTACGTATTGGTATGTATAAGGTTGTGTGTGTGTGTGAGAGAGAGTATAAGTGCGTATGCGGGGGTCTGGACGTGTGTATGTAGGGTTGGTGTAAGTATTAGGGTACTAGTACGTATTAGTATGTATTAGTTGGTGTGTGTAATAGTATGGCACATCATATGTGATGTGATGTGTAAAGTCATGTTGTGTATGAGGAGAAGAGGGGAGGGGAGAAGAGGGGGGAGAGAAGGGAGGGGAGAAGAGGGGGAGAGAAGGGGAGGGGAAGAAGAGGGAGGAGAAGGGGAAGAGGAGACGATGGGGGAGAAGAAGGGGAGAGGGGTGAAGGAGGAAAGAGGGGAGGGGGGAGGAGAGAAGGGGAGAGAGGAGTGAGGGAGCAGAGGGAAAGGGAAGAGGGAGGGAGAAAGAGGAATATAATATTATATCGTGGTGTGTGGTGTGTGTGTGTGTGTGTGTGTGAAGGCGCAATGGCCCAGTGGTTACGGCAGCGGACTCCTCGCGGTCGTAGGCTCGCGATTTCGATTCCCAGACCGGGCGTTGTGAGTGTTTATTGAGCAAAAACCTCTGAAAGCAGAAACCTCTGAAAAGGCAACACGAACGTGCTCTCAACGATTAGCCAGAGAGGATTTTTTAAAATGTGAATATCTGAAATAAACCTGACTGCTCTCACAAATGAGAATACTAAAAATGAACCCGAACGCTCTCAAAAATTAAGTAGAAAAAAAAGGGAAAAATAATCCAGAATCCTTTTCCGATGCCTGATCGATCCCATTGTGATCCAGTGACTAATACTCAGAGATTAGACATTGACGTAGTTGACAAAATGATGACGGGAACCAGGATTATACAAATCTTTCGATCAAATTGAATAATTGAAATTGAATAAATCCGACAAAAAAGAACAATGTCGAGGTTGAATTTGCAAAGAATTATAACAATAAAAATACATACATGCATACATAGATGCATGCAACACACACACACATACCTAGGGATGTACAAATGTGGGACAACGGAGTGGAAATGATTGAGAAGCACCAGCGATGATGAGATTGCACGAATGTGGGCAGTGAAGAAATTAACTATCATCCCAGTAGTTGTAGGGCGACCGGCATTATTACCGACCAGATTTGAGACATTTATTGGAGAAATTGGGATTGACACGTGAGTAGAACATGCTCAGAAAAATAATGCTTCAGTGGGGAATAGCGAGGAATTTCAAAATTGTTACTTCGATGTTAAGTATCGTGGAAAAAGGACCCTGTCAAAGAGATCCTTGACAACAGGTAGTTGCCCGCTCTTACAGAATTAAATGAAATCAAGAGCTCTGAGACGTGAAATGGAAATGATGATGATGATGATGATCATTTTGTGTTAGGAGGAGTAGAAGTGTCAGGCGTCTAATGAAGCTACTAATGTTATTGTTCAATACTGTCTGACGTTCAGTACTTCAAAAAAGTCTTCTAATGCTATTTCCATTTTATTTGATGTTGTATGCTTTGTTTCTAAGCATTTACACTTGTCCGTTTCTATTTACTGATATCCGTAAAAAAAAAAGAAAAAAGATGTCTGTATTTCTTACTTTTTTCATTTCACTTGTAGCTTTGCTTTTAAAACTTCATGATTGGTTGGGAAACTTTTTTGTAAATATCCATATATTTCACTATCAATATGAAAAATATGCCGTGTGCATAGACTCAAAAAATATACATGGATATAATATTGACATAAAGAAGGAAAACAGACAAGCTGAAGGGAAGGAACAAATGCCAACAACGAGTAGAACTACAAAAGAACTGCCACATGATTGAAGTGGTTACAGTTGCAGCTAGCTACCGTTGCTTTGGTGCGATTGCTATGTGGATTACAGAGGGAAAAATGTGTGATACAGTATGAGCCGAAATAATTGGAACGTATCCTCTTATCCTCAATTCCGCAGTGCGCCGCTAAAGGGACAATAGTGTCAAAAAATGACGAAATCATTTCGAACTCCAATTGACAGCGATTGAAGTGTCTGCCAAATTAAGAAACTATGCAAATTGTGTGTGAGTGTGTCTGTGAATAAGTGCATTTGTATATCTAAATTCCCCGCCTCTCTCTCTTTCCCTATATATACATAGATAGATATACATATGTATATATTAAATAGATATATATATATTATATATATATATATATATATATATATATATTATATATCTACATATGTATATGTATATATATACATATTATGTATATATATATATATATATATATATATATATATATATATATCCATATATATATACATATAATATATACGTTATTATATATATATATACAATATATATATATATATATATATTATATATATATATATACATATATATATATATATATACCTATATATATATATATAATATGTATGTATTATTATGTGTGTATATATAATATAGTAATATATTATGTATGTATATTATATTATTATATTATATATCTATATATTTATATATGTATGCGTGTGTATGTATATATATATATATATATGTGTGTGTGTGTGTGTGTGTGTGTGTGTGTGTACAATTGCGCGATATGTGTGGAAAATGAGAGAGAATATGGTGGCATAACTATTTTCGTTTTATGCTTTTTTTAAGTATATTTTTGTGCAGATCTTCTTTAACGTCGATAGTCGTAAAAAGATTCTTAGGCGGATCGATATGACGAAATACAGATGGAAAGACCAAATGGAATAGAGTGATTGCGAAAGAGGTGTGTGTTTGTGTATGAACGTGTAGTTCTGAAAGATATATGGGTGTGTATGAGAAAAGTAAGAGAGAAAAGAGAGGAAAGCATTAAATAGATTGCAAAAGAAATAATAGACGATAGAAATAATGATATAAAGGAAGTCGGAACGACGTTGTAGAAAAAAATAAAGAATCGACAAGGAAATGTTAAAATAAATATAGATCAAAATATAAGTAAATAATAACACGAGACCAAATAAAAAGATGTGAAGGGAAAGAAAAATATAGGATAAGAGGGTAAATAAATGAAGAATACAAACATGGTGATAAAAGAAAAATGCTATAAGAGAAAATAGAAGACTACGAAGAAACAAACAGAACGAAAAAGTTAAGTTCGTAGTAAGTTAGAAAAAAAAATGTAAATTGCTAGAAAGTTGTAATGACAAAATTCAAATAAGAAAGAATGGAATATGTAGTAAGATAATATCAGTGGAGAGATGATAAGACACAAATGTAAAATAAAAGTAAACGTAAGTATCAATAGGGAGAGATGATTGTAAAATGCAGGGAATATAAAAGAAGAAAACGGATGTGACTACACAAATGAAAAATAATGAAAGATGAATGAAAATTCGTGAAAGGAAAACGATAAAATGGGAACTAAAAGCTGCTAAAATAAAGATGAAAGCATGTGAACATAGAAGACAATTACCACAGGCAAATATGAACAGAAAGTGGTGATATCTGATAAATATACATACGTACATTTCTATATACACACATATATGTATGTGAGTTTATGTCTGTGCTTGAGCATTTGTGTGTGTGTGTGTGTGTGTGTGTGTGTGTGTGTGTGTGTGTGGTGTGTGTGTGTGTGCGCGTGTTTGCGTGCGTGTGTAAACATCTTCTAGAGCGTTCGATTGGCAAGATAATGTTCTTTACTGAAAAATAGGGGACGAGTGCAATGCAGACTCTATTTTCTTTTTCCTTTTATAATTAAAGTATACACACGCGCACACATCTATAACTGTGTGTGTGTGTGTGTGTGTGTGTGTGTTTGTGTTGCATGCATCTATGTTGACATGTATGTATTTTTATTGTTATAATTCTTTGCAAATTGAACCTCGACACTGTTCTTTTTTTGGGGGATTTATTCAATTTGATCGACAGATTTGTATATCTCTGTCTAATGTGCAAACTCTAATTTCTTGATATTCGAGGAGTATGAAATAAGCTGACAACTTTCAACACAGAAATAAGTAAGGGACATTTTATGCAATGCAAGAGGAACTGAAATATAAATATACACTTGGTGGTTCCCAGAACCTATAGCAATTTCATTTCCAATTATAATATTGATGCATTACTCTGTCTCAATCTCACTCATCTCTCAATCACTCACCCTCTCTGTCTCTGTCTCTCTTTCGACCTCTCTCTCTCTCTCTCTCTCTCTCTCTCCCTCTCTCTCTCTTGAGGGTACAGATCCATAATTATTTATACGCATATTTTATGTAGGTGTGAATATTGATGTAATATCTATTATGTAACTAAAAGGATTATGAAACAGCTGTATACAAATGGACCAAACATCTATACTCCCACCTAACTTTTTTATCTGTGCTATTTATATACGCATACAGACACTCACACCCACACACTCTCTCCCTCACACACACACAAAGACAGACAAACACACCCACACTACAGGCACCGGACTTATACACTATGTAGAGAGAGAGGAGAGAGGTAATCAGACGGACAGACGTAGGCTAACCTGAGCTGAGATATATAACAGATTTTAAAGCTTTGTACTATATACAGTGTTAGGGGGAAAGTAGATATAACTGCTTAGTAGAGTGTCTTTATATTTCTATTTCTTGACGAAGTAGCGAAATAAAAAGAACATTCCCTTCATATTAACAACTGTACACCTAACTAACTGTACTTTTCTCTATTACATTGGTCTCCTTATAATAGTATATATGCCGTTTTGGTGTTCACAAATTATAAACTTCCCTCGACTAAATTGCTTCTTTCTGTCTAGTCAATACAATGAAAACATAAGTGCATATCATATGTTTATATTCTCAAGCATCAAGCACATCAATACCCAAAGTTTCTATTTCACATCTGAAAGTTCACTACGTACCTTATTTTTCTGATTTATTCTTACTTCGACAGTGTTCACCCAACAAATTACTTTTCCTTTGGTTTTCTTTCCTTTTATATATTCCTTGTTAATTCTAGTATGTAGTTCGGTGTTTTTATTAACGAGGGTTATTTCTTTCTACTTCTCCATGATTCTTATTTCTGAATCACATGGAGGATAATTCTTACTCCTGTACATATTTACCTCCTCGTTTACTGTCATTCTTGTTTCTATTTCTTCCTAACTCTTCTTCATTCTGTTTCTCTCCACCTTTTCCTCCACATAATCCTTTGCACTGATATAGACTGTCCACCCTCCCCAATCTACACAACTTTCAATATCTTTGACCCATTTATTTCCTTCCCCAGTGTTTCTTTCACTTTAATTCCAACCTCTCGTTCCTCAATACCTCTTTCGTTGCTTCCTCACTCTCTCTCTCTATTTCAATATGTCTATATACATACACAGACACAGACACACACACACACACACACACACACCACACACACATATATTATATATATATATATATATATATATATATAAATTTCAGCATTTCTCTTGTTTTCATTTTATTTCTTTACCTTTCCCTTAAATTATTGTCCATCACTTCCCTTTGTTTTTTTTTGTGTTGTTTTTTTTCTCTATTTCTCTCTACAACGCTCTATTTTCATTCTGCACTTCTCGCTCTCAAATTATCTGTTCAATCGATATAGAATTTGATAACTTCATTAATATGTACCTACCAATTATATTCTACAGTCCGTTCCAGGTTCTACTCGCATATAGACGTATACATACACATACACGCAAAATAAAAGCATACATTCTTACACACGAACACACAGCATATATACACACATACTT
This sequence comes from Octopus sinensis, assembly GCF_006345805.1. NCBI lineage: Eukaryota > Metazoa > Mollusca > Cephalopoda > Octopoda > Octopodidae > Octopus > Octopus sinensis. The sequence continues at coordinate 93,747,360 of NC_043001.1, read as the reverse complement.
ATATCATATGCATATACATATATATATATATAATATATATATATATTATATATATATATATATATATATATATATATGGGTATAGAGAGAATTGTTAAAGCAAACTTAAACACACAATACATTCTCTAACGCGCAATCACATTATTGCTCTCTTCTATCCCTGCCTCTCTCGACAGTTGTTCAATTAGTCCAGCTTTACTTGCGCCTAATGCTTGAGTATTACAATTTCACATTACTATCAGTAGCAGTAGGGTCTTCATGTTTGCCATGTTCATTATATGTATCATTATTATGCTAAGAAACACCATACTGGTTCACATTGTACTCCACATCAACTGAACTGCTCATCATCCTCGCCATCATATTTCCAGCATCAATATTTCTCTTCACAGCTAGTATAATCACCATCGACTAAGACCTCTTCACAAAACATTTGCCTTCAGCTGAGTGCTGCATAA
>NC_043001.1:93736779-93741779 GCF_006345805.1 Octopus sinensis | reverse complement strand
CAAGCATCATCACAATCTCAACAGCACTTGTGTCAACCTTCATCATTAAAACTATGCAAGCTTACATGTATACATTAATCAATAACTCCTTTCTTATATCTCCCTAGTTATTTATCTTCCCATATATGTGACCTTATCCCCACCATCGCAGCCATCATCCGTATCTTCATTGCATTTTTGTATTTATTCGATGTTTTACAAGTGGAAGAACACCATTGATTTCCTTGTAATTTTCAAAGCTGAATTATTTGCAAAAATAATCGCTAAAATATAAAATAAAAGAAACTGTTTCCTTTCTGTTTTTTATTTCCAAAAATATCCAGTTTTTTCTGTGGCAGCTGATCATATTGTAGCACAGAATTCTTGGTCCGGCAATTATGAATGCATCTTCATAGATCTGCTTACTCCGAGCCAAACAACGGGTTTCTGTAATATTAACTTGTACGTTGAGGGAGATATAAACGGTATATATCTCCGTTGTGTATAGTAACTCGTCAACCGAGATGGCAACGTTCTGTCTCTATATGACGTAACTAAAATTAAATAATTAGTTTTCGGATACTCTAAATGAAATCTGGATCGCTGCTTGCGATTGATGGACCTTCACCAATTTGTCTGTTGTATTCTATTCAGCTACTATACATCTGATAATATTAGTTATGTTAATTCTTCCCAAATAATTCTATTTTTTCTTGCTTGATTCACTTCGTTTAATGCCTATTCGGTGAATAGCGTAAATTGTAGTAGCTTAATGACATAAAACAACACAATTTTCCTTTGGAATGAAGCACGAGGACAGATTATTCAGAACACGAGCGGAATCAAACTTTATAACCGTCTATACCGTTTTACATATCAAACATCGAGATCAAATCAAACAGTATAACACAGCACATGCACAAATATATTGCCTGTTAATCAGTTTACATTCTTTTATTCTCATTAAATTTACACCTCGGATAACATCGAACTTTAAATATCAGCTATAAAGAGAAAAGAGACAGCAGAGACTAATTCGTTGACAGTGTGTTATTCCAGAGTGTTATGCTTTTGATCTGCTGATTCCTGCAGAATCATAACCAGTTACAAGCAGTTTGACCGGAAATATTGAGAAGAGATATTTTCAAGGCAAAGATTTAATGGGCTCGACTTTGCAAACATTCTGATGGATATGAAGGCAGCGGTGAAAGGCAACAGAGTGGAACTAGTTAAAGTAAAATTGTTTTAGATGTTTGAAAATGACGGTTTAAAGGCTTCTAACTTATATACAATTTACAGAAGAAAAAAATATACATATATATAAATATATATATATATGGAAACATTAAAGTAAAAGCCCAGATCCACTTCGCTTGGCTATTGGTTATATTCTTATATTCATTAAACGTTCTTTACACAATATTTCCATTACATACATGAATACACAGATAATTATTCCCTCATTTCGCGGGATGTAGATATAGCTTTGATTTGTTTTTTATATTTATATTGACGTCATGCATACTCAGAGTCATACTTCTATACTCACTGATAAGCTCTCTTGATTTGGCATAAACCAATATTATTTATGTAAAATCTTTTTTGCACTCTCTATCTAGAAAAACTATTTAAACAAACGGCATTTTATTAGCAGGCAGTATGTGTATATCTTTGTATGTGAAATTTGAGTGTGTCAATGAACGCTTATGTGTCTGCGCAAAATGCAGAAAAAAACTATGCTCAATACTCCGTGAAATAATGTTCCAAGACTTCAATACCAACCGGAGCATATATACATATATTATGGAACCTAATGTTGAACGGATATTTTATTGTCTTTCTAATATTCATTCCCTCAGCTGCCAGTTTTTTTTGGTTCCTTCTCTCTAGTTTTATATATTTTCTTCACTGTTATATATGGCTTCCGTAGTCTTAGAAAAAATAAATATATACGCTCGTCCACGAGCGCAGATACTACACAAAGAATCATCTGCATTTATAAATGGGCAAAAATCATTCAAAATTCAGCAACAACTTTGCAAAATGTACACACAATTTTATATGTAGACACACACAAAAGCGTAACAGAGAACGTTCAAAACGACAAGAAAATAACAAACATGCATAAATTCGCTTCAACATCAACCACACATATTTACTTTATTTTTATTTTGGATCTTTTATCATCTTTATCCGCCATCTCTATACGTATCCATTATTCGATGTAACATAATTTGCTTCTCGTTTTTCATTTAATTCTCTCCCCTTTCGAAGCCTCTCTTTATCACAAAAAGAAAGAAATGAGAAACTCACATTCCTACTATTACAGAAATGCATTAAGAGACAAATGCTTTATTGTTATCTCTTCATACAATACCACAGCAAAATATAGAAGTATATATTAAATACATGAACATATACATATATAATAGAGAGCTAGATAGTTAGACAGATAGATAGATAGATACATACATGCATAGAAAGATAGATAGATAGATAGATAGATAGAGATAGATAGATAGATAGATAGATAGATAGATAGATAGATAGATAGATAGATAGATGGATACATAGATAGAAAGACAGATAAATAGATAGACAGATGGAGAGAGAGACTAATTCTTAATGAAATTATCTCCATATAGTAATTTCAGTACGACTTTAAGTAACTCTTATAGTTTAAATAATATACTGTTTAACTATTCAGTGTGGATCATTGTGTGAAATTTACGTTGTTACGTCCAAAATATCATCTATTTGAATCAAGTAACATAATTATAATTCATAAAAATACTCTTATAACATATTCATACCGACGTATATATATATATATATGCATGTGTGTGTATGTGTGCTTATATTTATGTGTATGTATGTACTTATATTTATATACATATAAAAATCATATGGCTGGAATAATGTAAGCTACGTATGCCTTAGGACAAGTTATGCATTTGAGTATAAGAATTTGTTTGTGTATGCTTCTATTAATACGTGTTGGTATCGTAAAGTGCATGTGTCTAAAGTATGTGCTTTAATCTATGTATACTGCCATATCTGTACGTAGTTCTACTCTAATCAAGAGCATTTTTTTCTTTTATCTCCAAGTAAACACAACTTCTAAGACTGTGAGCGTTCAGATTTCAAGGTTACTGAGAGATTATTGTCAGAAATATATCAGCGTAAAGGCTGTGGATACAATATTTTAATCAGTCTATAAATAATCCATGTTTTTTTCATATTTGTCGTATGTATTATTGCATTATTTATCTGATACGTTGCGGTCCAGGTTAGGTGGGAAATAATTCCTATTTCTCAACATCAGAATATTTCAGAATACTGTTGTTTATATTCAATGGAGCCCTTTAATAAATCACCGTCCGCTTTTGAAACTACACCCACCAGAACTACATTCGTCAGATATAACACTTGAGATAATATGTACGAAGAAGCACTATCGAAGCAATCTACATACATGTAAGCACACAGAGGCTTCTACAAACGTATATATATATATATATATATATATATATATATATATATATATATATAATACATATATATTATATATATATATATGTGTGTTGTGTGTGTGTGTGTATGTGTATGTATATATATATATATATATATATGTATATATATATATATACATACATTTATATATATACACGCGCACGGACACACATAAATACACACATATATATATATACGTATATAAATATGTATATGCACATATGCATATAGATATGTATATACGTATATGCATATACATATATGTATATGTGCGTGTACATGTTTGCAAGCGTGTGTATGTGTGCGCATCCGTGTGTATTGTTGAGGATGTTCCAGTGATCCGATAAGAGACTTTTCTGAATTTGCATGAAGTTGAGAATATACAACTATATAATGCTGGGCATCCTTTTCAATGCAAACTTGTATGCATAACTTCTTACATACTGAAATTAATTCTTACAGGTTTAGCTACAATCATGGCACTCCAAATTTAGTCTGTGGTGTAGGAAAGTAGACAGGGGTGTTTGTATGTAGTGCAGTGGCTAAAGTTTAGGTTGTTACCTATGTGGATTCCCCATGTTAAGTGGCAGAACGTGTTTTGTGTGTGAATAGTTATTTGTGTATGTACTTTGTTAAAGTTTGTTAAGTCTGGGTTTGTACTTTTGCATGAACGCCTTCTCTTTGTATATCCGTGCTTCATCTGTGTTATTCAATGAACATAGGTAAAGTGGGAAGCCGTGGAATTTGGGAGGGGGCTTAAATTTTGCATATATGTCTACTAGTTCACTCAGCGAAATCTACTAGTAGTCGGGTCATGTATTTATTGTGATCCACTATCCCTATATGTTATTATTATTATTAGTATTATTGAGTGAGAGAGCAGTTCATGCCATCAAAGTGACACTGGGGTAAAATATACGAAGCCCAATATACCCATCATGACTACCCGTCTGATAAAGGTACACCAGGCACATGCATCACAACCGTATGTGCGCGACATAGTGATCTCATATCAAGATAAACAGCACATGACCTTGCAGGTGGGGCCCAGTTAGAATTTTCTTCAGGTTGAGTAGCCCATCCCGCTCAAACGGTCCCTGAATAAGGGTTGTTTAAGGATGTTGAAAGAACCACCCATGTTTCCAGAGGTGAACTATTCAAACCCCAAAGAATCCCTCTCAACACATGGCTATGATGCTCCCCCACTACTTCTGCTCGTGATCAGAGATGCACATATCGTCAGCCACTAGGGACATGCTCAACTGGTTAAGGTCAAGCAACTGACAAGCAAATCTGTGGTATTGAGCAGAATATTTGCTGTAGCCTATCTTTTATACCAAGACAAAACAATGTACGTGATAACACTTCCAATCAGTTAAGATCAGAAGCCATGAGAGCCACTGCCTGGTACTGCATCAGGGCACTTATTATTATTATTATTATTATTTAGTAGTAGTAGTAGTAGTAGTAGTAGTAGTAGTAGTAGTAGTAGTAGTAGTAGAAAAAGC
>NC_043001.1:93696779-93729279 GCF_006345805.1 Octopus sinensis | reverse complement strand
AAAGAATAGCGATACAGTGAGAGAGACAGAGAGAGAAAGAGGGAGAGAGAGCGAAAGTGGGAGCATAAAGGAAGATATACAGAGGGTGAGAGAGTGAGCGACAGAGAGGTGAAATCAACGAATCACCTTAGCAACGGCATATGAAATATGATCTGGCACTTGTTTATGTCGTAAGTAGCCCTTATAGTCCTTGCTTCACTTCGAAGAAACGTGGATAGCATTATCTGAACGTACAAGAAGGTTTCGAAATGCGAGATTTGCTGTCTCTGGTAGGTATAGAATTATGAGGATAGAATTATAATGAAAGGGTTTCACTTAAGAAATCTGAAGCAGAAGCTGATAGAGGAATATCTAACCCTTATCGGTAAAAATACGGTGTTGTCATCTCGTAAGAGAGAGCTTGAATTCCCTGAACAGTTAGATGGCATAAACAGGATATAGTGTTCGACAATACGCACGCAAGCACACACACATACACAGATAGATAGATAGATAGATAGATAGATAGATAGATAGATAGATAGATAGATAGATAGATAGATAGATATATAGATAGATAGATAGATAGATAGTTAGATAGATAGATAGATAGATAGATAGATAGATAGATAGATAGATAGATAGATAGATAGATAGGTAGATAGAAAGCGAGGAAGAAAGAGAGGGTAAGAGAGAGACTCTCATGCGCATGCATTGTGTATATATACTTCCCATTCAGAATATGTATATGTGAGTGCATGCATGTATGTTTACATATAAAGAATTATTATATATATATATAGTTAGTTAGAAATAGATTTTATATTATTTAGAATTATATTAACATATAATTCTTTTCGCAAACTAATTTTAACTCGGGAATATTAAAGCCAAATCCTCACGTTTCCACCTGCATTTCAGCGTTTTCGAAGGAATTTTAATCTTCGTATTTTATTTTACATTAATTGATGTTATATTCATAGACTTTAATTTTTATTTCGATGATTTCAATTGAAATCATATTCAGACATGATTTCTAGATTGTGATAAACTGAAAATGCATGGTGGTGCTTTGTTATCTTTCATTAAGTCGGTATCGATAAAATTGATTGAATGAATGTCCAAGAGTCAATAGAATTGGCGTAACCCACCCTTGCAAATGTGTGTCCTTGTTTCAGCGTGTTAAATCAATATTCTAGAATGGTTCTTTCAACGTGTGTTTTTATTCTTGTTTTAACGTTCTGCAGCCTTATATTTATAGCGGTGGCAATTGAAATTTATGCTTTCATCAAATGAATGGGAAATATTAAAAATGTCTTTTGACTGTTCAGAATCAAAATATAGAAAATGAGAACGAAGCATTTCAAACTTTAACCACATTAATATCGAGATTTTCTTAGATATATTAACAATACCACGCACACGTACACACGCACGCACACACTCACACACACACACACACACACACACGTACACACACAGGTACACACCCAAGTGCACATGCACGTTCGCACACATCCGCGCGGAGGCACGAATACACAATACACACAGGCACATACACAAGAATATTTAGATAGATAGATAGAGAGATAGACACACACACACACACACACACACACATATATATATATAGAGAGAGAGAGAGTGAGAGAGAGACAGAGAGAGACAGAGAGAGAGACAGAGACAGAGTGAGAGACAGAGAAATAGAAACATACACACACACACATATATATATATATATAGATACATAGATAGCTAGATAGATAGATATACACATATTCAGCTCCTATCACCCACCCACCCCGTCCATGCCAGCATGGAAAATGAGCGTTAAATGGTGATGATGACAGTTGCATGTGTCAGTTGTTTTGTGATGAATTTATTATACTGCATGGCAGTGTACACCATGCATAGTTGAACTCTCATACATGATTACCTTCGTATGTAGATCTTGGAAATATGTGTACCTCTAGTTGAGAATTTCAAATCAAGTACCTATTCGTCTTAATGAAGACCATCCTTCTCTATCTAACACATAATGCCTGTGTCTAATAAATATTTTGTAAATGTGTTGCTATTGATAAACTCTCTTCCTTTGCTACCAAGACCTAATCTTCCATTCTAGCACCTTTCTCTTGAAATCTAAATTGAGGGACTAAAAGTGTACTAAATTCTCTCCAATATGAACATGTTGGCAGAATTCTCACCTGTATTTTAATCTTAGTCACTGCTATGATTCTTACATTTGTAATTCAGAGAACTATTGAACAATCTAAAGCTAGATATCCTCAATTATTTTAGTTTATCTGTGTTGATATATATATATAATGTAAATATATACATACATATACATAAGTTTTTAATTTTTTTATACGCCCTATTCAAGCCTAGCCAGGCTCACGGGCCTAGTTTCCCGGATTCTATGGTGTATGTGTTCACCCCAGCTGGACGAGACGCCAGTCCATCGCAGCGTTACTCAAGAAACAGGAAGAAAGAGTGAGAGAAAGGTAGGGCGGAAGAGTACAACAGGGGTCGCCCCCCCACCCCTGCCGGAGCCTCGTGGAGCTTTAGGTGTTTTCGCTGAATAAACACACAACCCCAGGTCTGGGAATCGAAACCGCGATCCTCCGATCACGAGTCCCTAACCACTGGGCCATTGCGCCTCCACACACATACATATAAGTATATATATATATATATATATATATATATAATATATATATATATATATATATATATGTACATATATATATATATATATATATATATATATATATGTACATATATACACACATATATGTGTGCGTGTGTGTGTGTGTACATGAAGTCTCTTTGCAGTCCTCATACATATAGCAGGCTGATTATTTTAATTCCATTGATCTTGCTTTCTGATCTCAAGACAGTCCTCATCAAAACATCGTTACTAGAGGGGCAGTCGCTACATAAACACGCCGCAGTTTTATATATCATTCTCTGTATTGTCCAGCTATCTTTTCTTAAGATGTTTCCGTTCGATTTGGTTATAGCCGTCATCTGTACCAAGAAGTTTAATAGCGAAGATTTATTCACTTTTTGACTCTACTGACGCTTTGACTATAAAGAACTCGATTACCTATTTAAGTGAATGTGAAGTGAGACAAAAAATAAATACAATATCAGTTCTTTTGTCATTATTATAACATACATCCAATGACTACAACAGAAACCTTTGACATTTTGGGTAAATAAGACATCAACATATGGGCAAGATAAAATTGCAACCGTAGTTAAATAAGGTGAACTTCAACAATTATAAACTTATATACAGAACTGGTTTAATGGACGTATATTTGAACATGGTGAATTTCGCTTCGTTTAACTAATGAAGCTAGCGATATACGCCTTGGATTTAAGCAGATATTGATCAAACACGGATTCTGAAAAGCATTTTGACATTACCTGTAGTGGAATATAACGGAGCATATGAGTAAGTTATTATTGATTTCATGATATCCTTGACATTTGCATTGGAATCCACCTAATATAAACTTGTTGACATTTTCATTTCATAAATAATATATGATACATATATATATACAAATATATATATACATGTAAATATATATTTGTATATATTTGTATATATATATATATATATATATATATATATATATACATATATATTATATGCATGCATCTCGCATTTGTGTGTGTGTGTGTGTGTGTATGGTGTAAAAATATAGAAATTGATATCATTCGATTGTGAAGTTGATTATTCTTGTTTTTCCAAGCAGTTAAGTGAGCTTCTTACACATTCACCTTTTCCTCACCTAATCTTATGATTCAACCAGAATGGGAGAAGCACTCTCTGTAAAAACAACCCCGTTTGGTTTACGTTATGCTACAACCGAATGTATTTCGCCTATTCCCCTCTGCCTAGTTTTACTCATGAAGAGTGTGTCCCCATGAGAGACTAGTAAAGGACAGATATCATGCTAAGCAGGGGTCAGATTCCCAGCAACTCATGAATACCGAGGGCATCAATATTTGAAAACGTCTCTGTGTGTGTGTTTGTGATAGTGTACATGTTTATCTTTCTGTGTCTGTGTAATTCGTCTTACACTAAGTAGCACCGCACGCTACCAGAGATTTGGGGGTCGAGTCAAATATTACAGAGTATCCATATCAGTGGATTCTAGACCGTTAACATTGTACTAGCATCGAGTCGTACAACTTGTAATAATGAAATAAAACACAATAGTGATATTTTACAATTACTGAAAAAGAATGTTTCAGGATTGTGTAATATGTATTAGAAAATGCACCCACTACGTAAACCTTCCTCAGTTAAACATTTCAAAATTATGTAATGTATCAATTTCCGAATATATATTTTACACAAACCTGATACATGCTCTTTTATTACGTCCGCCATAACCAACGTGGAGGTACCATTCTCTGTGGTGTTTGTTTGTTTGTTCGTGGGCAAGATATCTCAAGAACCGCTGGATGGATTCGGATAAAAAATTCGGGCATTTTTCGCCTCATAACTGGCACGAACTTATTAGATTTTGAGATCGATCCGGTACCGGAAAAGGACTCTGGATTATTTTTTCCTTTTTTTTTTTACTAAACCTTTTAGACCGGTCGAGTTCATTTTTAGTATTCTCGTTTCTGAGACCAGTCAAGTTTGTTTCAGAGTTTCTCATTTTAAAAATCATCTCTGGCTAATCGTTTGGTGTTCCCCTTGGCGGATATTTGCGCTCTCTGAGTGCTATTGTTCTTTTATTCTATTATTTGTTTCAGTCCTTTGAGCGCGGCTATGCTGGAGCGCCGCTTTTAGTCGAAGAAATCGACCCCAGTATTTTTTTCTTGTAAGCCAAGTACTTATTCTATCGGTTTCGTTTTGCCGAACCGCTAAGTTACGGTGACGCAAAAATACCAACATCGGTTGTTAAGCGATGGTGGGGGACAAATAGAGACACAAACATATACATATATGTATATAAATACATCGGGCTTCTTTCAGTTTCCGTCTACCAAATCCACTCACAAGGCTTTGGTCGGCGCGAGACTATAGCAGAAGACACTACCCAAGGTGCAATGCAGTCGGACTGAACCCGAAACCATGTGGTTGGGAAGCCAGGTTCTCACCACAGAGCCACACAGTTGTGCTTATACATGTGTTAAATGATTTCAGAATGTCACTCTTTCACTTATCGTCTTATTACAACTACATATAAACTACATATATGTGTATGTGTGCGTGTTTGTGTATCTATGTGTATGTATGTGTGTATGTGTATGCGGGTGTTTGTGTTTTGGCATATACGTATCTCTTTAAACCAGTATGCAAAATGCATAGTCAACAACTGAAATATAAGCATGCATACATTCCTAAAATTTCATACCGATTAGTATGAAGTTGAGCGGAAATAGTCGAAGCTCATAGAATTTAAGCGGTATATGTATATATATATAAATATAAATATATATATAAAGAGAGAGAGAGAGGAGAGAGAGATATACATACATATATATATATGTATATATATATATATATATATACATGCTTATATATGTATAACTATACATACGTATTTACAATTATACCAACACACACACACATATATACAGATATAGATATATAATATGTATTGATTATACTTACACAAATACTTACAAACAACTTGTGGATTAATTAAGGCAAAAGCGGCAGTCTACTTTTCTAATTAAAGCTATAATGAGCTACTAACATTCTCAGAAGGCATTATTTTAGTCTGGTAATTACATTCCCACTGTATTTTCTGCATGAATATCATTTAGTATTTAGCCACGTATGTGTAATATATTCAGTGGAAGAAACGAAAACGATAAAGTTGCATGAACGCAACAAAAACTACCATATATATATATATATATATATATATATATATATATATATATATATATATATATAATATATATATATATATATATATATATATATATATGTATGTATATATATGTATGTATATAAAAGTGATAGACACTTACATCTGGTTAGAACGTGGGAGGTTTTGAATGTAACATGAAGGTTTCGTCATTAACAGAGATTTGTTTCTGCTTCCGTTTGACTGAATAAGTAAATATGACCAATTGTTAATGTGTGGATAATTATAAATGTCTGTTTCGATGTTTCTTTTTTTTTTTTTCTTAACTAAAGTTATGTTATGTCAAACTCTGTATTAAACATGCTTGGTTAACTTACGTCAGTGGAACGTAAATTATCTAGTTTATATCAATCACTAACTTAAATTTTTTGCTAAAATATAAACGAACAAGCTGCCATTCCGTCAGAAATGATGTTTAGAGTTTCAGTTACAAAATTCTGCAACTTTCATTTTCGTTTCTTTTGTAGATATTTTTTTTTACTTGTTTCAGTCATGTGACTGTGGGCATGCAGTAGCACCGCCTTTAGTCGAGCAAGTCGATCCCAGGACTTATTCTTTGTAAGCCTAGTACTTATTCTATCGGTATATTTTGCCGAACCGCTAAGGTACGGGGGCGTAAACACATTTTTTTTCTATTTTGTTTTGCTTACAAACATCACTGTTAACAGAGAACTACCTGTATTACAGATACGTATCGCTAAAGTTACGAACCAAAGTTGAATCTCATTCTATGTTCTATTCTTTACACGAAATAATATACAAGTGTGTTTTATTTTATATTCTAATATGGAGAGAATAAGCGTAACCGACCTGAAACTAGTTTCGTCTCCAAGGGGAGCAGTGTCAACGGTGTATATCTCATTTTGCTCTCGGGGAAATATGCGGCTTCTTAGCATATGACATCATCAACAAATTTTAAATACGAAATTGCACTACATCGGGCAGCACGATGATACTAAATACAGTTATCTACAAAACTGAGCAGTAAGCAGATGATGGAAAAGATAAACGCAACTAATTACTGAAAGTAATAAAAATGAAGTCGAAATACAAAATTTGCAAATACACAGTCATACAAGAATGTGAATCTTTACTTTACTCTCTATCAACATACAATGAGTAAATGATTAGAATGAAGAATCTACATTAAGTGGTATTTTCTTCTCAAGCTGTAAACACATAGTTGATTAATCATTATAGTATGTTCAGCTACTACAAAAGTGTATTGAGACATGGCTCCCTCATTATTCAATATACGTTATGTATAAGAGATCAGTGTGGGTTGAGTTATTTCGCTTCTTCTTTAATCATAAATACAATTGTTTCTCATACTCTCGCGGTCTTCATTCTAGTCCTCTTAACAGTTCGTGTATATGCAAATACACAAGCACACGTAAACATATACACACATACATACCTATATATACAGCACACACACAAAGACGTATATATATATATTATATATATATATATATATATATATATATATATATATTGGCCTGCTCGCTTAGCCAGCGGGGTGGCGTCATTCAAAGGCTAAAACAATGCGAGCGCATTGTGACCAGCGATGTGTAACAACATCTGATGGTCTGGTCGGTCACGTGATATATATATATATATATATATATATATATATATATGTATATTGGGTTGTCCGGAAAATAGCTTACCTTTCGACTTATTTTAGAACTTGGTCGAGTCCATGAAATAGGATTTGACTACACCTCCATTTAGAGCACAGTTTAAGCTACCTTTTCATGGAAGAAGGTTTATGTTCCTATAACCTGTGTTAATTCTGTAACCCTTTAAAATGGAAGATAAAAAAGTTCATTTTCGGCACTTGATGCTTTGGGAACCAGCCAAAAATTGCTGCAGCTCGGCTGGGATGTGTTACCCCAACCTCCATATTCACCAGGTATTGCTCCTTCGGATTTCCACTTATTCAGGTCTCTGCAGAATAATCTTAATGGTAAAAACTTCAATTCCTTGGATGACGTAAAATGACACCTTGATGAATTCTTTGGCATTAACCCACCTCAATTCTGAGAAGAGGGTAGTTTCAAGTTAAAGGGAAGATGGAGACGCATTGTGCAACAAAATGGTTCGTATTTGGTTGATTAAAAATGTAATGGCTAGTATATATTGACCTTTTTCTTTCCTTTAAAAATCGGCACAAACTTTCCGGGCAACCCAATATATATACATATATATATATATATATATATATATATAATATATATATATATATTATATATATATATATATATATACGTATACATATCTACATATGCGTATGAGAAATCAGCAAAATTATAAACTGCAAATCTCAATTGTTTTTCCAAAAAAAAAAAAACATTAACTTCTACACTTCCTGACTAAGTGCTTTATTCTCCCGATTGCTCACTCTCAATTAATTTCTCGTTTTGCTTTTTCATCAAATTACTCTCTGATTATCCGTTGTTATTTTTGGTTAATCTCACTATGGACTCCACCCACCTCACTTTTATAAGATTGTTGCAATATCACCGTAATTGACAAGCATCACAGAGCAACGACACCCAAACTTGCACATGCGCAGACACATTCATGGATGTATATGCATGTATTTATGTGTATGTGTATGTATGTGTGAAGGTTGTGTGTGTGTCTGTGAGTGTCTGTCTGTGTTTGTCCCCCACACTCACACACCATCGCTTAGTAACCGATGCTGGTGTGTTTATGTTTGTTCTAACTTAGTGATTCGACAAACGAGACCAGTAGAATAAGTACTATGCTTACAAAAATAGGCCCACGGGGTCGATTTGTTCGACTAAAAACTGTGGTCCAGATTGGCCGCAGTCAAATAACTAAAACAAAAGAACTACACATAAGCAAATATATAGAAATATATATCTACATTTATAAATTTATAAAAATACACATAAACGTTCTTTTACTTATATATATTAGTCATTTGACTGTGACCATGCTGGAGCACCACATTTTAGACGAGCAAATCGACCCCAGCACTTATTTTTTATATGCTTAGTACTTATTCTATCGGTCTCTTTCAACGAACCGCTTGTTACGGAGATGTAAACACAAAAGTATCGGTTGTCAAGCGATGTTAGGGACAAACACAGACACACAAAGTTATATATATACACACACACACACACACACACACACACACACACACACATATATATATATATACATATATATATATATACATATATACGACGGGCTTCTTTCGCTTTCCGTCTACCAAACCCCCTCACAAGGCTTTGGTCGGCCCGAAGCTATAGTAGAAAGCACTTGCTCTAGGTGCCACGCAGTAGGACTGAACCCGGAAACATGTGGTTGGTAAACAAACTACTTATCACACACCTACTCCGACATAAACATACGATTATATATATGTACATACACACACACACACACACACACACACACACACACACACACACATATATATATATATATATATATATATATATATATATGGAGGCGCAATGGCCCAGTGGTTAGGGCAGCGGACTCGCGGTTGTAGGATCGCGGTTTCGATTTCCAGACCGGGCGTTGTGAGTGTTTATTGAGCGAAAACACCTAAAGCTCCACGAGGCTCGGTGACGATCCCTGCTGTACTCTTTCGCCACAACTTTCTCTTACTCTTTCTTCTGTTGGCCTGCTCGCTTAGCCAGCGGGGTGGCGTCATTGAAGTCTTAAACAATGCGAAGCGCATTGTGACCAGCGATATATATAAAAGTAGAGAAATGGTACAACAAGGCACCAATATTTACTAGAAAATAGCAATCGATATAAATACGACGCTATTGTATAGCTTCACTACGTATATACAAGCAAAGACGTGTGTGTGCAACAAACATGAAAAAAATTGTCTTACCTCTAGGAAGAACATTCGATAAATGGACAACCTAGAATCGGATAATGCAGGACCGGTTTCTAACTCTTTAAATACGTTCGACAACGTAAATTTGATTAGTCTTCATCAGCTGCATTTACCTAGACAAAATTTCAAATGTTGCCACATCAATACCAGTACACTCGACTGAACGCCAAAACGTTAACAGAACTAGAACATGCATTCATAAGTAAGTACGTACGTACGTAGATACATACATGAATTTATCGACAGTACATTAAGCAGATTATATGGCAAATTTTAAATATGCATTAATACAAATATATCGATTCGGTGACTGTCACTTGTATCGTGTATGCAAATTAGTGCAACGTATTTATAAAGCTGATACGCATGTTGTAGCTATAAATACCTATGACCAATGTATGTTTCTGTGACACATGAAGCCGTATTCTAAATTTATGAACAGAATTGAATGTGTTCAGCTCTAGTTGAGCAGTATTTTACTGCTTCAATATGTGTAAATTTTCATTTCGTCAAGGAGAAATGTTAGATACTTAATGTAATATTTATTATATATAATTGACGGCTAGGAATGTGCGTTAAATACGTACGTCCAGCTAATTTACTGCATTGATAAAAAAGTTTATGGATACAAACAGCAGTACAGAATGTATACAGCTGTTCAAAATCGGCGGAGAAATTGACCTCGAAATATTGAGACTAAGAAAATTTGGGGATCTGGTCCAATCGATAATATTCAGGCAGCGATCGGAAATATCAAGAAATATTCACCGACGTAAATCTAACAGCCGACATGTACACTCGCGCACACACACACACACACACACACACACACACATACACACACACACACGCACACACACAAACACCACACATAAACACGTTTTTATTTATCCTTTGTTCCTTCGTTCTGCCTTTTCTCAATAAACTATTTTCATCCTTCTTCTTTCATCTCCTGCTTTACAAATAAAAGCAGCGATATATATTCGAACCTGAAGATTTGCATAAAGAGACAAAGCATGATATGTAAATATGTGCTGAATTATTCGGTTTCCGCTGCAGGAAACTCGTAGCAGCTCATATTTAAATACAGCTTACATATATATATACATATATAATAATAATAATAATAATAATAATAATAATAATAATAATAATAATAATAGTAGTAGTAGTAGTAGTAGTAGTAGTAGTAGTAGTAGTAGTAGTAGTAGTAGTAGTAGGGAATATAATTCCAAATTTACAGGGAATAGTCAATTTAGCAATTCGAAATCAAATTTCACAATGTATGCTATAAAAACCTTACTCTAAAAATCAATAAAGTACATAAACAAGAAATAGTAAATATTAGTAAATTAACTACGCGCATTTCGTGGCTATATTTTCAAATAGATAATAATAATAAAATCAATGTACTACTATTTACTACTTATTGTTTATGTACTTTATTGATTTTTAGAATAAGTTTTTTTATAATATATTTATTTTATTTTTTCTATATGGTGTGAATAATGTCTTTCACTATTGAATTGTTTAATAGAGGTTTTTCTCTAAATTATATATATATATATATATATATATATATATATATATATATATATATATATAATATATATATATATATATGTATATATATCGAATCCCCAACGAGTTAATACGCGATCTCCTACCGACCATGTAAACTTCATATAGTCAAGGTATCCTTGTCCTGAAGAGTAGCATGCAATTTACCCCTCGTTTAGATAATTTATTACTACCGAGGTTCCGCTAACTATGAAACATATTTAGCCTGGATTTTACCTACATTTGGGGTGTTTATTTACATATGCAACAACTCCTGTTGCTAAATGTGAACTATAAAATTATCTTTTTTCAGCTTATCGTACTTCGATAAGGGGGGAATTTTTTTGCAGCAGTAACTCTGGACTGTGTTGCATCATACACCTCCTCAAATGCCTCTGCAAACTGTTCTGCAAGGTCGGGCTGAGACATCCTGTTGACATCTATGTGTGGGGTCCCCGGTTTCTTTGCACGGAAGCCTGATCTCGCAGCACACCACGGGGTGGTCTGTGTCGCAGTCTGCGCCGCGGTAAGTCCGCGTGTGGGGAACACACTTGATGGCGGCACGCCTGACCAGGATTAGGTCCAGTTGGTGCCAATACTTTGAGGGTGGATGTCTCCAAGACACTTTGTGTTGGGGCTTGGTCTTGAAGACGGAGTTGGTGATGCACAGACCGTGAAAGGTGCGGAGCTCGAGCAGTTGCTGGCCGTTCTCGTTCGATTTCCCCACCCCGAGAAGACCGAGGCAAGAGGGCCACGCGGTGTTGTCAGCACCCACTCTGGCATTGAAGTCGCCCAGGAAAACAAGTTTTTCGCTCTTGATAGTGGAGGCAAGTTTCCCGTAGAATTTGTCCTTGACATCCGAGGCGGCGGACATTGTCGGGGTATACACACGGACGAGGGTGACAGGGCTTTCGATAGTGTTCAAGCTTTTCCACTCGCCTTTCTCTTACTTCCACCACCACCACCACCTACTACTATTACTACTACCTCTACCACCACTACCAAAACTACCATCACCAACACCACCACCACCTACTACTACTACCACCACCACCACTATCACCACCACTGCTGCTACTACTACTACTGCTGCTGCTGCTACTACTACTACTGCTGCTGCTGCTACTACTACTACTACTACTACTGATGCGCTAATTTTGCTGAAAGTTGTTTTTCATATCTTCTATGGATTACTTGAAGCTCACTTACTTCCTCTACCTTGATCTTACCTTTACATACATGTGTGGGTGGTGGATGTATGTGTGTGTCTGTTTGTGTATATGCTCAGGTTTTGCTGAGACATGGAGATTTTTGAGAGACTCATTATACAATAGATTATGTTAATACTGACGCTCTTCTATTAATTCTCATTCTGTTAATTCTCAGTTTTTATACTACGCTTTTGTAATTCCCCGCTCATATTCACATGCAGGCAAAAATATACATAGAGAATTCGACTGCTTTAAGAAACCCAATCACATACTTTCTCTTAAATTGTTTTTCTAGATCCCTGTGTGTTCCCTCTCCGATTTCCTGTCTAAAGGAATGTTATTATAATTAATGTTATACACACATGACCATTTTAGTTTTTTTTAATTTCTCTCTCACTTTTTCTCTCTCACTCCTACTGCTTTTTCTTCATTCGTAGTCTTTCTCGAGATTCTCAATGCTAACAATTCTTATGGCTTTTACAAATTCTAATGCAGCACCTGATGCTTTTGAAATATTTGTAGTTACATTAATATTAGCATCATCATCATCATCATCATCATCATCAGTAGTAGTAGTAGTAGTAGTAGTAGTAGTAGTAGCAGCAGCAGTAGTAGTAGTAGCAGCAGTGGTGGTGATAGTGGTGGTGGTGGTAGTAGTAGTAGTAGGTGGTGGTGGTGTTCGTGGTGATGGTTTTGGTGGTGGTGGTAGTAGTAGTAGTAGTAGTTGATATTGGTGGTGGTGCTGATGGCGTTGGTTTTGGTGGTGGTAGTAGTAGTAGTAGTAGGTAGTGGTGGTAGTGGTGGCGGCGGTGTTGATGATGGTAGTTTTGGTAGTGGTGGTAGATGTAGTAGTAGTAGTAGTAGTAGTAGTAGGTGGTGGTGGTTGTGGTGGTGGTGGCGGTGGTGTTAGATGAGGAGAAGTAAGAGAAAGGCGAGTGGAAATTATTTTAATTGTCTTTGTCGTTACTTTTGTCTTTCATGAAATTGTTGTTAACCTTGTTGCTCTTCTGTTGAGATAACTTCTCTGTTTAGATAACTCTAGATGTCTCTTCGGCTGAATTTAAATATCAACCAGTTTCGGTGGCTGAAGTTTCCAAGCAAATGTAAACCTCCATCTCACGAATACAGATACATATGTAACCCCCCCCCCAATATCACGTACAAACACATATTCACTCATTTATATGCAAACGCAGACAAACACACAAAATCTTTACTTTCTGATTGCGTTCCTCCTCATTACTCACAGAGAAATAGGAAAGAACAACTTCAAAAGCAGGTTTCAAAGCGAACAAAATAAAATGAATCATTATTATTAAATTTTACATATATTTGTTACCATATTGCGGCAATTGCTGTTAGAGTTTTATCTTTTCTTTTTTATTAGTTTTGCTTGTGTTATCAACGATACGCTTGAGATAACACTCGACAAATTTATTTCCCCTTGTTTTATGCTTTGCCTTAACTTCCCAACAAGAATACAAAAACCAAAGACAAAAATGTAAATCAGTTGATGAGAAGGGAGCAAATGGTGATCGATGTTTGCGCTAATATAAATGCATGCAACGTTTTAGTGCCCATTTGATATTTTCGCTCAGTTCATCAAGCTTATGAAGAACATGAAAATAAATGCACATTTTCTCTTTTGTTTAGTTTTTGTTATGTATTTTTGCAGTAACCCCCATCCCCATCGTCCCCACACACGTCTATAGATAGATAGATAGTTAGATAGATAGATAGATAGATAGATAGATAGATAGATAGATAGATAGATAGATAGATAGATGCATACATACATATATACATGCATATATGCATAGCCAGACACATATAAATATAGATAGATAGATGTATACATATATACATACATATATGCACAGACATACAGACACATAGATAGACAAACAGTTAGCTAGCTAGCTAGCTAGATAGATAGATAGAAGTGTACGTGTGTGTATTGTATGTATGTATGTATGTATGTATGCATGTATGTATGTATGTATGTGAAGGTATGTGTGTATGTGTGTTTTCTCTCTTGCTCTTTTGGCAAGTGGTTGCTATTTTCAATGCCACAAACTTGAATGGAGAATCCTAATGGGAGCGAATGATTACTAACTAATACATAAATACGTACATGGGGAAATGAGAAAAGGAAGAAGATATCGAATAGAGAAATTATAGCAAAAGAAATATAATGTCTCCGTGTATGTGTGTGAGTGTGTGTGTGTTACGTGGTTATGCAATCGACAATTTTCTCGTTGAAATCAATTGCTTATAATCGACCCTTAAATAATGAAAGGTATCAGTTTAAAGAGTAATTCTAGTTTCATTCACTTGGTTTTTTGATCTTAAAGGGAATCACTTAGGTAGCAGCAGAAATAACACCAATAATCAATTAAAACAACAGCAACAGCAACAACAACAACAACAACAACGATGACAAAAACAAGGAAACAAAGTGGAGAAGAATAATAGAAAATATAACGACAACAGTATCAACATGAATAACAAAAACCGCAACAATAATAACAGCGAGAACGTAAAAGACGCCAGCAAATTGCCAATATTATCAGAAATAATCGATGAAACAGGAGTAATTACAACAATAACTAATGAAAATTGATAATAAGGACAGAAGAATAAAAATGAATATAGGTGGCTTGCAAAAACAGGAACGATACAGCGATACTATAAAAATGAACCGAAACATTATCGCCACTGACAACATAAACAACAAGATCAATGATGTAATATTACATCAGGGGAGAGAATGTAATGAAAATCATATATAAAAAAATGCAATACAAATATAAAACAGTAACCATGCAGGCCAACCGCAAAAGCAAAATTACATAACATAGATCTCTACGTGATTTTTTGATCTACTAGAAAGAGCGGCGAAAGTTCCCTCAAATTACAACCTTGCGTTTAAATATAGATAAGCCAAAAATATATTTTCTAAGTGGCAAATTGACATACTAGAAATAGTTAGTAAATTACTTTTAAATTATGCCTCGGGAAGGTAATAACTATGAGTAATGTAGTATTATAAATACATGATACCTAAAGTAATTATAGAGAATAGTCTTAGTTGAAAATCCTCTATTTATGAACTATCGATATCAAGGAGTTCCTGCGGTTAAACAATGAAATATTAAAGCCACACATCACGTAATGGACATCGTCTTAAAATGTTACTTTGAACTCAGGTGGAAACCTTCGATATTTGCATATTCAGACTTAAGCAAAACGATATCTAGAAGAATGCGGTCAAATAGGAGCCTCCACGAGGTAGCTTGACTAGTTAAATATAGCACCCACATGATGCCTAAGCAAAAGTCGCTGCTGAATACGCAGTAGATAATGTAATGTAACATAATCTCAATGAGTTGGTCATGGCTAGAATGCCTTTGCTCATACGCCTTCTAGATCAGTGTTGGTCAGAAGCTACACAACAGCTACAAAAACGACCGCCAGCTAATAAGAAAAAATACCTTACCGTGTATGGCAGTGAAAACATGAATGGCTACAGTATACACATCACCACTATCACCACCATCACCAGACGAATTCCACCATAATCGTCACTATCATCATCATCACAATCACAACCATTTTCATCTTCAATATCATTGGCATCATCAGTTTATCAAGAAACATTACCAGGAAAATCGCTTTAATGAGCATAGGACCTATTGAAAAGCGTTGACATGTCTCTGTTGTATCACGTTCTGCCTTTCTTAAAAAGGAAATCTTGATAAGCTGTAAATATACTCATAGTTATTTCATATATCTGTCAGTTAAATGACAGACCTGGCCACTCAGTGCCTTTATGGATTTTAATGTTTCCGAGTATTGCGACCGGACTTCCATAGGATACATAAGACTTATTTACTGCTCCCCTTTCTCTCCCACCAGCTTGATTCAAAGATGAAATAAAATATTATGCGTGATATTTTGGATGATGGATGGTTGACAAAGAAATCTCCATGTCTTTAATCTAGAAATATTTTCCTACGAGCCTTTGATGTATTGTCATTGTTTCACTTGATCCCCTTCTGAACCTGCAAAAGCACGTTCCAGTTGAATGCATCCTGGTTGTTAACATGTACCTTGTTACCAACATGATCATACCAATTTTTTTCTGTTTACATACCGAAGTGTCAATATATTACCGAATGAAAAATCTGAGCATTCACATGGTTTTGAAAATAAACACATTTACCAATGTCTGAAGAAAGGGAAATTGTCAGCCATACTTAGTTTACATACTAAGTTTGTTTAATTACCTTATCTGTGAAATATTTGTGCTAGGACATTGAACCTCAGAAGCTAAATCAGATGGCCTACTGACTAGAGACTTTGAGCTTACACTCTGTCGGTTGAATCTTGCTAGCTATTAATAGTGGAGTTTAAAAAATAACACACAATACGTATATCATTCCATTACCGCTGATTTTAATATATGTATGATATGAAGACATCGACTTCGATTTAATATAATATATTTTCCTTTACAAATATTTGCTTGGCTTCGCTTGTACAGTGAAAGCAATTTTGATTCGGTACAAAATTAGCAAAGAATTATAGTTGATGTCGACCTACATCTATTTTGCTTCGTATTGTATATTTTATCAACATAATCTCATACGAAGAATAGCTCCTCTTGCGTATGTGTATTTCTGTATGCTTTTGTGTGCCTGTGTGTGTGTGAGAGAGAGAGAGAGAGGGGGGGTATGTAAAATATTTAGAAGAGGAAACACTTTCCAGACAATTTGACATTTGCTGGGATGATTAATATTTTATAGTACACAATATTTCCATTTATGAACGCGGATCTGTCAAAGATTTCTTGACAAATTTTAATGGACAGGAAATGCGATTCTCTACAATTTATCATGATTTTCAACCAATATCCTTTCGATTAAATTTACCTTTTCTGGTAGGTTTTATTTGTCATTGTCGATCTCTCACGTCCCTTTTACATTTTCTCTGACACTATGTACACACACACACACACACAAACACCCATCCACACAAACACACACACACATACGTGCGCAACCCATACACATACACATTATGAACGCATGTGGCCTTCATATGAAGGCATGGAGGTTAGTGTATAAACTAATGATTGTATGGATGTGGATCTATTCCTGTACGTACACATTTTTCAGTATTTCTCCAGTTGTTATATCTGAAATTTTGAAATGTAATAGCTCTCTGGTATTCGCATACTTACTTGAGGGCATTGGTCCTTGAACTTTGAGACTGAGGAATACCGGCTCCCTTTACACACATACACACACACACACACACACACACACACACACACACACATATATATATATATATATATATATATATGGGGAGAATTCACGAAGAAACAAAAGACGAAGACCGGTGGTTTAGAAAATAGACAGATGTATTAGTATGACGCTCAGGAATTGAAAAAGTCTTTTACGTTTCGAGCCTACGCTCTGTCACAGACAGAAACAAAGAGAGAAACAAGAAGAGAAAAAATGTGTGTAGTGGCTACCGATCTATCATGGCGATATATATATCGTAGAAATATTTTACTCCTCCCTCTTCATAAATGTAAAAAGAAAATAAGAGTCAAAACTATTGAAAAGGTTGCAAGACGCAACGAAGATTTTAGGAAAATAAAAATAAGGAATAAGTGGAAAGTTTACCGGTGCGTGTGTTAAATTATAAGGCACAAAAAGAAAATGAATCTCCCCAGACACAACAGAATATGCTTCAACACATGAACTCACATAAAGAGTTTCGAAAACCAAATCCAAAGGCGAAATAAAATGAAGTATTTTGTATAAAAGGAAAATGACTGTAATTGATTTAATGTCAAACTCAAATATATTAATAGTAATATACAGAAGAGACCAAATGGCAGCGGATAGCAAGTGTATACTGTGAACATAATCTGAGCATGAATAAACGCAATTCAGAGAGAAACAGCAATATCAGTCAAATGGTTAAAGTAATTGGCATACAAAGATGCTTTCGTGCGTCCTTATCCAAATTATCTGATTTAATAACATATTGGAAATAATTCTTGCGCAAATTTTAAACACACATGTAATAGTTCGTATAACTTCTGAGCCGACTATACAAAAGCATAGCAGCAGACACTTCATCCGTCAAAAGTCCTATTCGTCAAAACTACCCATATAATGCCTATACACTCTTCGTCCTTATGGCTCTTTTACGCTTTAATTTTCTGTCTTTTGTAGTTTCCTCAGTATAATGGCTAGGCTTCATTATTGTCCTCGTTTACTTAATATATTACCGCATTATATCCTCTTCTTTTACCATTTTCTCATGTGTAGCGGCACATCTGAGCCTTGTCTACAATATTATTTCATTAATATTAAAGGCATCCAGCTAGTAGAATCGGTAGTATGCCGGATCAAATATTATGCGGCATTTCCATCGAGGTTGTCCTTCTCATTCATCTTTTCGAAGTCGATAAAATACCAGGTGAACATGGTGATCGATGTAAATGACTAGCCTCCTCCACAGAAATTTCTGGCCTTGTCCCTATAACAGAAAATACTATTGTTGAAGGCAGTAAGCTGCC
Organism: Octopus sinensis; assembly: GCF_006345805.1. Classification (NCBI taxonomy): domain Eukaryota; kingdom Metazoa; phylum Mollusca; class Cephalopoda; order Octopoda; family Octopodidae; genus Octopus; species Octopus sinensis. Next base: position 93,710,124 of record NC_043001.1, on the reverse strand, counting down.
AAAATCGTTACCACGCTGGATGAAATGCCCAGCGGTATTTCGCTCGTCTGTAATGAGTTCAAATTCCGCCGAGTTCGACGTTGCCTTTCATCATTTCAGGGTCGATAAAATAAATACCAGTTGAACATTGAGGTTACTTTAATCGTCTTAGACCCTCCCCACAAACTTCAGGCCTTGTACCAATAGTAGAAAAGATTATAATAATAATAATAATAATTATTATTATTATTATTATTATTATTATTATTATTATCATTATTATTATTATTATTATTGTTATTATTATTATTATTATTATTATTATTATTATTATTATTATTATTATTATTATTATTATTATTAATATTATTAACATCATCATCAACATTATTATGCTAACGCTTTCCTCTTTTGATTTGCATAATCTACATTGAGAATCTACTTGGTTTTTGTCTATTTTCGCTTTTATCCAATTAGTCCTTATTGCTTGCTCTTGCTGCTACTAACAACATTTCATTCTCCTTCTTCAGCTTTCCTTTCTGCATCTATAACGATATCTCACTAATATTTGCTGAAACTGTCTTTGAGAATCTACCATGCAAGGCTATCTCCTGCCATCAAATAATTTCTGTTCTTTTTTCTAATTTTTAAGTTCGTTTGGTGTTTTGATTTCCCTATGTCTTGCTGTAGACTCTAAACTTTCTTCAATATTACATACTTAGGACTCTACATCTACTCTAACTAACTCCACAGACTTCTATTGATATTAGCCCTCTTCCAGCTTCCTTTTTAGGTAGGTATAATCTCGCTACTCCTGACCTTGGGTGGAGTCCTCCATTCATATTGAATTCCTTTTCACTCCTTATGTCCTGCTTTGATTAATCAGTTGTCCAATCTACAAAAAACTAAGTAATGATGCTGCCCAAGTATTTACAGCCTTCACTTGATTCGGACCATTTAGCTTTGACTGCATTAACTTCCTAAAACTTCTGATGTATTGCTTCTCAATTTTCGTTTCCATTTCTGTTCTTGTTACTCTGTCAGACTCTAATACCCCTAGGTACTTATAAATCTCTCCTCCTTTCAATGATTTTAATGTCTGGCCATCTGGCAATTGGATGTATTGACTGTTTACTGCTTGTTCTCTTCTCATGAGTAATATTGCACACTTATCCATGCCAAATTTGATACCTATATCTTTGCTGAAGAGTCTTACAATTTGTATAAAGGAATCTATCTCTTTTTCATTCTTACTAAAACGCTTCAGGTCATCCTTGAACAGCAAATGGTTAATCTTTCCATTACAATTTCTGAAAGGATACCCTTCCTTTGCCTTCCTTAATATTAAACTGAAGGGGATCAAACATAAGACAAATACTAAAGAGAGCAATGAGTCCCCCTGGAAAATTCCTCGTCTGATACCAACTTTCCCTAAGAGTGTCACCTGAGTAGAGATCTACTTTTTATTTCTTTATGCTACAGCTAATTAATGATCTTATTTTGTCTGCTATACTTAATATACTCAAACATTCACTTAACCATGAGTGTGAAATCGTGCCATAGGCTTTCCTATATTCTACCTATGGCTATTATTAGATTTTTTTCTCGCTTTTACTTCATTTAGAACTGCTTTGTCTATGTATAATAGATCATGCGCTCCTCTAGCCTTCTTTCTGCATTGCTGGCAGTAAATTCTTGTTGTCGAGAAGCTCGTACATACTCTCTGAAAGCATTCCTGTTAACAGCTTCCACACTAATGATTAGCAAGTGATTGTTCTACGCTATTTTAACTTTTCCATTATTGTTTTAACTCTAATACTATTGTCTCAAACACTTTCTTTTTGACTAAGTGTCTTTCAGCGAGACAAGATTTGCATTTTGTGTTTCCTAGCTTGTTTGTTTTCCTGGCTTCTATTCAACACAGATCTTGTCTCAAAATCTTCACTTTATTTTGTTGTCTCCTTTTCCACATTTGCCCATTTTTAATCTTTCTCTGAGAGATATATAATCTTCTGATGACTAGTGTCCTTCCTACATAGATCAATAAGTTAGTGTCTTCTATATTTTCTCTTATCTATCTTACTGAAAACAGAATCTATTTTCCTAGTCATTTCTGGCAGCTTCCTTCTGTCGGTGCCTTTTAATGCTGGCGGTCTTTTCCTCCCTTCTTTACTCATTACTTCCTGCGACAAATCTAAAATCTTCTGACCTTCCTCACTTAAATCACTTAAGTCGTTGGTGCCAGTTGTCTTTTCCCTATTGGAAGCGCTATTAATTTTTTTCCTTTAGGTTCTTATTTGGTTTGAGTTGAATTTCGTATGCTGTTGCTTGTCTTTCCTACTGCCTGATCTTTCTTTTCCAGTTTTCTTGTGATCTTTTCTATTGCCAGTTCTATCGTCCACTTTCTTCTCCTAACAGCATTAACTTAACCAAATAAACTATGCCCGGTCACTTTTAAAATAACTTTCTCTACCCAAAGTGTTAACATCGGGTTTCTGAGGACTTTTCTTTTAGGTTAACTTTCTAAATATCTCTATCCTGTTTTCTTCGCTGGTCCACTTCCTCCTCCTTGCACTATTATATGCAGCTGACTGTATTAGGATGACAGCTATGGTCAGCCTGCATCTTTCCTGAACCACTTCTGAGCGAGAGGCCTTCTATTAAAGGTCCAGATTCAATTCGCTTTTACAACCAGGGTTTTTCGGAAATCCCTATCTGTCATAAACTGGTGTAAGGTAACGTTAGTCATCTTCATTACCACTATTATTTCTCGACGTCTGAAAGTTTCTAGCAACTTTCTATTACATTGTTTGTTGTACCTTTGTGGTGGTGGATTGTGATGTTTTTTGAGGGACGGATATTGTATTGTATTAGTACGTTTTGTTCTAGGGCTTTGTGTGAGTTTTCTGTTGTATTAGTTTTTATATTTTTCCAGGTATCATTTTTAAGCAATTTTCAGTTCCTTTTCTTCATCATTCCAAGTGCTCCGTCTTGAGATGCCATCTTTGCTCCAACTACTGTGTGGTATTATTACATGTTGTTTAATTTCGACTTTTCGTCTTATACTTGAAATAATCATAAATATGTGATTATTATTATTATTATTATTATTATTATTATTATTATTATTATTATTATTATTATTATTATTAACATCATAATCATCATCATCATCGTTATTATCATTATTATTATTTGATGAAAACTCGCAGCTCACTTTGCTGGGTATGATGGCAAGTGTCAGCAGACTAAGATGACACTTGTTTACTGGTCATGCTTCAAAAACCTTGCATTTCAAAGTAATGCTGGTTTTTGTAGGTGTTCTACCTCCACACTTGCACCAATCTTTTTCATCCATGTTGATAGTTGAATGATGATCCTGCCAAGTGCACCAATTACTATTGGAATCCCGTCTACTTTCTACAGGGACCACAAACTTCGTATCTCCCACTTCAAATCGTCATAGTTGTTTATTTTTTATTCTTCTTTAACATTGATCCTACTGTCACCGGGGCATGTTCTGTCGGTTTTCATACAAGATGTTTGTTTATTATTCACCACAATCGCACTGGATCTTATGGAAATCAGCTGAAACAACCCTTATGCAAAACCTGAAGTTTGTGATACCGATACGATATACCCGTCTATTTAATACACAGAAAAATAATTTAAGCAATGATAAAATATCGAAAGAAATAGAAAGTAGATCTCTACTCGGGTGATACATTCTTAGGGAAAGTTGATATCAGACGAGGAATTTTCCAGAGGGACTCGTTGCCCCCTTTGGTATTTCTATTATTATTAGTAGTACTAGTAGTATCACTACTACTTCTACTTTCTACTGCTACTACTACTACTACTGTCATTATTATTAAATCATGATGGCTCATGTTATCGTGGTTAAGATGCTGCACTCACGATTGTTGAGATCTGGGTTTCGATTTTGCACAGGACGCTGTCATTTGTTCTTATTTAGAGCATTTCATTTCACTTTGCACCAGTCGACTAAGATCTGAACGATATCCAGTAAGGGCCTCGGAATTAACCCTGCAAAGGACCAGAGTGATAATCACAATGCTTTAAAAGCTATAGCTTTCTTGTTCAACACCGTAACAGTAGCATACTTAATAAAGTAATCGGTAAGATTCTCGTAAACTGATTTCTGAACAAAATCCTAGCAATTTTGCTTTATCTGTTAAACTAATGTATATGGGAAGTGACAAAACATTGTTTTTTCCATTTCTTCCTATTACTGAAAAAGAAGTTGGTTGGCAGGTGTCCCATATTATGAAGAAGAAGTCATTGACTTAAGCTTCATTTGAGCAACGGCATCATTGCGATATGCTTAGTGACTATGAACACAGAATTCCATGTTAAAAATAAATTTCTGCACGCCATATCATGTCTGTGAATTGGAACCCAAAATATTACCGTCGATAAACAGGAATGTATACGTTAGTGACAGTCAGATATCACACAATGTGTTCTAATCGCTTGCAGGTTTGATATCAATGACACTGTGTTTTGATAGTGTGTGTTTTGATATTTTATCATTGCTTAAATTATTTTTCTCCCTATTAAATAGACGGGTATATTCTATCGGTATCACAAACGTCAGTTTTCGCATAAGAAACACATGATATCATGCAACAAGTCAATGCTCATATCATGCAGATAATGGTCTAGAATTCTAAAATCTTGTCTTTATTTGCATGTTATCATGATATGAATCAACAGTGCATGAATAGAGATTCGTTTGTTATATTTACGTCAGTGAATCACCTGTTGCTTATAGAAATATTGTAATTTGCAAATGCAGCATTTTATATGACTTCAGAAACGTGTGAAATTTTCTCTTGGAATTGAATTAAAGAATCTTTATAAAATTTACTCATCCTTTACATGTCATTCATATAGAAGCCAGAGATTGGGATTAATTTCCATTCTATGTGGAGAGTACATCGGTACCTGTTACGCGTGACCTTGGGTATGACGGGAAGGTCAAAGTCTGATTTCATCGGCATATGCATTTAAGTCGGGAAGAACTACGAGTGTAATTCTCATTATACACTCATTGATACTGATTGGAGGGAAATAACGCGATTTTCTACTCTAAAATTTTATAATTTTGGAAAATAAATAAATACAACAAACTAATTTCGTAATTTTAACATCTTGTGTTTTTAATCAGTCGACATAAGAATACAATTTATGGTTCTATTCTGGGGTTAATTATAGATAATGATGCATTCCATACTGAAGGTGAAGGCGAGAAGATCACCCACCTCTACTCTAACGCACAATATTTGTTAGAAGAAAATTACTATGTTGGAATCTGGAAACGTTTCAATTATCAATTTCTTGTCTAATGAATATTCCCCAGCTCCCCCACTTCATACACTGAACAAAAAACAATAGAGAAAAAAATGAGACTCACTGAAAACTAATCTAAATCAAAAACCAATATCAATAGCAAACAAACAAAAAACAACAATAAAGTCATGTCATAAAGAAGCAAGAAAAAAGTCTGAAATCAATTTAAGACGATTCTACTGTAATAGAACTGCGGGTATCTATTCCGAAGTGAGAAGAATCAATAATTAATGCAGTGACGTTCATACACATACATGAACAGACACATTAATATATGTATATGCATTCAATTTATATATATATATATATATATATATATATATATATATATATACATATATATATATATTATATAATATTATATCATATTATATTATATTATAGTCTATCATATGTATACATATATATCACCACCACCATGACCGACCAGGCTATCAGATATTGTTACACATCGCTCGTCACAATGCGCTTCGCATTGTTTTAGCCTTCAAATGATGCCACTCCGCCGGCTAAGCGAGCAGGCCAACAGAAGAAAGAGTGAGAGAAAGCTGTGGAGAAAGAGTACAATAGGGGTTGCCACCCCCACCCCACTGCCGGAGCCTCGTGCCCCTTTAGGTGTTTAGGTGTCTGGGAATCAAAACCGCGAACCTACGACCGCGAGTCCGCTGCCCTAAACACTGGGCCATTGCGCCTCCACACACACACACACACACACACATATATATATATATATATATATATACATGTATACATATATATGTATGCATATATATATTGTTTATTACTTACATACATATGTATACATGCATATACATATACATATGGATGTATATGTATAATATACATATATGTGCGTTTGTGTATACATGCATGTGTATACATACTTACATACACAATGTGAGAATTAGCACTTGGCACAGGTAAAAAGTTTAGCAGTGTCGAAGTCCAGTAGATACGTGTCAGTATTATGACATATTAGCTAAAACTAACCCCTCTTTGAGATATCATTTATGTTTCATGCCTACAAATGCAATGCTCACATAGATTTTCAGTGACACAGGTTGAATAAATTTTATGTCAGCAAAAAGAATTTACAAAGAAACTCCAACATCTAACAGGTTTTGATTATATATTTATGAAGTTTATACATTTACTGGCAAATATATTCTTCAAAACATTACTACTAGGAGAACGACAGTAACGTTACGCTCTGTAATTTCACAAATTTGAACTCAATCACTAGATCTATGCATTTATATAGGTATACGATTGTGTAAGCAAATATATATATATATATATATATATATATATATATATATATATATATAAGGAAAATTCATGAAAAAACAAAAGACGAAGACAAGAGGTGTAAAAACAAACAGATGTATTAGTATAACACACATATATATGTGTGTGTATGACCGCGTGTATTTGGATAGGGATATATATGTCTATCTCTTTATGTGTGTGTCTGTGTTATCTTTATATGTATATATATATATGTATGTATATGTTTATATATAGGGTAGCAAATTTTTACAAATTTCACTACAAGTGACCTAGCATGTATAAAAAGTCAATAGACGACATATTATTCAATATGAAATAGTGTACATTTAAACACAAGGAGAAATTACCTATAACAGGCAATTTCTACACGCTAGGAGACAGTCAAAACGACCGAAAACCACAAAATTTCAGCAATTTCAAAGGGAATGAAACAATGAAAACTTTTACCTTTGAAGTTGCTTAGATTTTGTGATTTTCAGTCGTTTTGACTGTCTCCTAGCATGTAGAAATTGCCTGTTATAGGTAATTTCTCTTTGTGCTTTCATGTACACTATTTCATATTGAAATATATATATATATATATATATACCCTGAATTATATATATTTATAAGCGAGAGATTTTGAATATATTTTAACATGAGTAGCATATAATCTAGAAAGAAAACAGAAGGTTAATTTAATGCTCATGAAGTAAGAGGTAAATGCAGACAATAAAATATTAAAACCATATAATAAATAAATAATTTCAATTCAGCAACTTAACCACAATAACTTCGGTATTTTGTTCCTTGAGGTCTGACACCCATCTCTTATAGCTATATAATGTCTAGACTTAAAACCTGTATCATTCGTATTCCATTCTGATATTAAAAAAATAATAAAATACTTATTAACATCTCATCTTTCACGTTCTCTCCACCAACTTTTATTTATTATTTTTTTGCCTATTTGTTTTCATCCTTTTCTCTCGTACTTCTCCACTTCGGTCTTCGTTTCATTCTCTCCGTCTCCATTTTTTTTTTTTACTATTTGCACTGTCATAAGTACGTCTCATTGTGATCTGCTGCTCTTTCATTTATAAAATAATACCTTACGTAATAATACCTTCTTCAACCGTCAGATTTATATTTCCATTCAAATGGTAGAATCTTAATAATTCTCTCTTTGAACTGCGTGTGATTATATTTGTATGTGTGTGTATCGGTGCGTGATTATAGGTGTATGTGTACGCATGCGTGCGATTGTATGTATGTGTGTGTGTGTGTGTGTGTGTGTGTGTGTGCTTGTATTACTCTTGGTGCAGTACACTTGTGTGTAAATAGAGACAAAGGGAAAAAAATACTGAATTCTGGCAATTTTACAGACGCCAAAGGAAGTATTTTTCTGAGAAGTCTATTCAAATTGTAATCATTGTCTACGTTGAAGCTTTCTTCAAAGTCAACTAACCCAGGACGCAATTCTTTGAAACAAAAGAATTATAAGTAGTGATAGGATGCGTCTTATCGTTATCAGTTGCTATATTTCAATCCGGATAGATCGCGTGGTCTCCAACTAGACTCCCCTGCGAGATATATTAACCAGTAAGTGGCTTCTACTGTTGTCTCCTGTTGATCCAAGGCATTTGAGTAAAATTATGTTGACTGAAAATAATCTAAATACCCGTTAGTTTATGCACACGAACACACTTGCGCGAGCATACTTAATACATTTGTGCCTGATCTATATTTAAACTCTGATTATTTCTATGTCCCCGCGCATGATACATTCTTAAGACATTTATTGGATGGCCGTTGAATCTCAAGAGTTAATCCGCCCTTTAACGAGTTCTGTTTTTCATCTCGCAGGGTATCCAATAAACACCCTCCTCACCAAGTTAAACCATTGGGAGTGAAGGACTTCTAGCCTTTGTTAGGGCATCCTTCTAGGAGAAGGTAACTCGGGTAACTGGGATAACTCCGACATAAAACCTGCGGCTCAGTGGTTACCTATCGTATTATGGCTGCTGTTGCTTAGTGAGTGAGATTGACTTAGTGCACAGCCTTTCCTCACTTTAAAATAAATCTTTTTGCACAGGAATTGCACGATAACAACATTGATTAAGCTTCGTGCAATAGCTATACACGATAATGAGGGGGCAGCCACATATTTAAACAACTGGCTGGAATTTCATACTGCAATGAACTATTATAGCACAAGGGTAATGACAAGTATTTCAGGTATGTTTAAATTGGTGTTGGAGGATGGCTGCACAAGAGACAATTGTAGTGACGAAAACATTATTGACGAACTTTCTATGTAATCTGTTTCATTGGGAGAAATAGTTGTTAAATGTCTCAGAAATGGTATGCTGCCATTTTAGAGATTGAGGAACACATTTGATGACGTAGTTTTTGTCGCAATGTCTGAAACTACGATGCAATTACCATGATCGGAGCGATGTTATTCGTGATTCAAACAAAATTTAGGGCTACACAAAAGCAACGACACTAACGTGATAAACCAGAAGGTTGGCCATTACAAGTTTCTCTGGCCTCATATTTTCCCCATCGGATTTACTGTTTTACGCTTAAATTACATACTATAGTGTTACAAATTATACACACACACACACATTCACGTATAGATATACTTCACGTATAGATATTCTTTTCTACTCTAGGCACAAGGCCAGAAATTTGAGGGAGGAAGTCCAGTCGATTAGATCGACCCCAGTAAGCAACTGGTACCTAATTTATCGACCCCGAAAGGATGAAAGGTAAAGTCGACTTCTGCGGAATTTGAACTCAGAACTTAAAGACAGACGGAATATCGCTAAGCTTTTCGCCCGGCGTACTAACGTTTCTTCTTTCTTTACTGCACAAAAGGGGCTACACACAGAGGGGACAAACAAGGACAGACAAACGGATTAAGTCGATTATATCGACCCCAGTACGTAACTTGTGCTTATTTAATCGACCATGAAAGGATGAAAGGCAAAGTCGACCTCGGCGGAATTTGAACTCAGAACCTGAGAAGACGAAATATCGCTAAGCATTTCGCCCGGCGTCCTTACGTTTCTGCCAGCTCGGCGCTTTGTAGATATTGATATATTGGATTGGATGGGGCTGGCTACGTTCAAACCACAGCAGAACGAAGGCTTCAGAGAGATCTCTCTAACAACCGTGGTCAGATGTGGAGAGCGTGAATTTGATACTGTGGGTCTACTGGTGTTTTTGAATGTACTCTGTCACACTGACTCTACATACCTTGGTAGAGGGGTGCAGTTTGTATACTCTTAGCCAGTAGTAGTTGTATGTATGTATGTATCTTTATATGAATAAATATATGTATCTATGCAGAAAGAGCGGGGGAGACAGGTGGTGAGAGATAAAGAGGAAACTTCATTAAGAGGAGTTATTCTTTGAATTCACCCGAAGCTAAAATGTATGCTTCACGAAGTGATTGCTTACTTCCAATTAAAGATTTCATGATTATACTTCAGTGTGTCTTTATCTTTAGTTTATGCTTATATATTTTTTGAAACAACAACCGTGGCGCGGAATGAAAGAATATTAAATCTAGATGATGTATGCTTGTTTTGTTTGCTTTAATTTTTCGAATCAAAGGTTTTAGATTGAAAGATTTAGTACATATTAAAATATTTAATATTATTAAATATACCGTAAATTTCAATTTAGGTTATTTCCCATCCTTGTGGCCATTATTTTATGAAAATATCGCATTCCATGTCAAATATAATTAGCGATAAAATAATTGAAAAAAAAATATCCAGAGATGAAACATGCAGCAACGTTAATAGCAATCATTAATAACAGTAGTTTGTGAAGGGAAATTTTCAATTACTTAGCCGGCTATATTCCTGTTAAGATAACTACGAGATCTGTAATGACTTTGGTTTATTTAAAGTGAATAGCTTTTAAGTTCTTTATATTCTGCCATGTTTAGGAAAATCTTTTCGTTTTTACCATGTTAAAAATACCAGCATTTACTGTAACTAGAATCTGAAGTATATATTCTCTCCGTATCTTTAATTTTTTCGGGGAAAAGTTGACTAAAATAATATTTACAACACGAATCATAGGTTTTTTTTGTATCTGTCTTCAATTATAGTCCTTTTATGTATTTTTTACTATCCTGGCACAGAAAATTCTAGTTGCTGTTTCTAAATATTTACAATGTTATTTTCAACCTTTGTAATTTTGGCAAAGAGCCAAGCAAAAGACTGTAGAAAGGAAGAAACAACTTCAAAATGAAAATTAAGAAAAATTAATAGTGTTTTGCTATTTTCATTTACAATCACTGTTAAATATATTCACATCTCGTTAGTGTTCAGGTGTCGATAATAAACCATCAGGTAAATACATTTTTGCTTGTTCCATCCTTTAAAATCAGAAAAACCTTTCCAACAATATTAAAACTTTACTGCGGTTTTTGCATATATTTCTTGATATTCTCCGTAGGAGTGGCTGTGTGGTACGTAGCTTACTTACGAACCACATGTTTCCAGGTTCAATCCCAGTACGTGGCACCTTGGACAAGTGTCTTCTACTACAGCCTCGAACTGACCAAAGTCTTGTGAGAGGATTTGGTAGACGGAAACTGAAAAAAGCGCGTCGTATATATGCATATATATATATATATATGTATATATATATATATATATATATATATTGTATAGAGGGCATTATTACACATAAATGCCTCACACTAAGAGGGACAAAGTCATTACTACCAAAATTATACTAATCATACCTAAATGCAGTTCTTCAAAGCAAGACAATTAAAAAAATGAATTTAGTTCTGTATCACCGTGATTTCACATTCAACTTACGTCTTATGATCCTCAGCAGAACTGATTCTGAACACATCATAAATAAACCACCAACCTTACGTAGCGAAGACGAACAGACATCTATTCACTCCGGCCAAGCACATGGAATGTTTATAAATCATATATTCGGTAAATGGCGGGCTTCTTTCAAACTGCATGTCGGGTAAGAAAAAATTTCGGAATAAGTTTAACAATTGAGTATAATTATCCTCAATTGTTAAACTTATATATATATATATATATATATATATATATATATATATATATATATATATATATATATATATATATATATATATATGTTAATAAAATAGAACATATGCATATATATAAACATATATGTACGTACCTACCTCTACATGTACATATACACGCATATATGTGTACAGGACACCAAAAAGACGTCGAACACATAGAGAGACGAAAAACATAGACACAAACCAAGGAACAGGACAAGCAAAAAAGAAAAAAAGAGATACAGGACAATAAGCACAACGAAAAATCCCCTTCTTCAGTCGCTAAGGTTTCATCTACTCTACGTTTCGAAGGATAAAAGCGAGACGTATACTTCGAAGAAACTTCCTTCCTGCGAAAAGCAAATCAATTAAAATTCTGAGATCTTTTCGCAGAGGGGTAAAGAATGGTAAAAAAAGCAAGACGGTAACGACAGTACAAACATATAAACAGTAAAAAAAAAAAAAAATTATATATAAACAGTTGAAAAATAAATATATAACAGTGAGAGACAGGACAAGGAGAACAAGATAAGAAGGGCTGTTTACGCCAGACGAAAAAAGTAATGCAAACGCTGGATTATAGTGGACGACGAGAGAGAAAGAATGTCGACCAGTGGCCTTAGAAGGCGGGCGAGAAAAGACAGGATAGCAGTTACGACGGAAGTATCGTCGCAGATGGACGACGGGAATGGGGGAGGAGGAGCAAGAGGAAGAGAGAGAAGAAGGGGAATGGTGCGAGGAGACCATGAAGAATGATGAGGGGGAGAGAGAGAATGAAGAATGAGAGAGAGAGGAAGAGACAAGTTAAGTGAGGGAAAAAGGACGAAAAAGGGAATGGGAGAGAAAGAAGGAAAGATGCAGAGTCGCGTGTGAGTTAATATCAAGGCTAACTTGATAAACAGAACAATCTTACTTAATAGGGTGCGTGCGTTTAGTCGTATAATATGTTAATAAAATAGAACATATGCATATATATAAACATATATGTACGTTGTGAGTGTTTATTGAGCGAAAACACCTAAAAGCTCCACGAGGCTCCGGCAGGTGGTGGTGATCCCTGCTGTACTCTTTCACCACTCTTTCTCCCACTCTTTCTTCTGTTGGCCTGCTCGCTTAGCCAGCGGCGTGGTGAACGCATTGTGACCAGCAATGTGTAACAACATCTGATGGTCTGGTCGGTCACGTGATCACGTGATATATATATGTATATATGTATGTATGTGTGTGTATATGTTTGTGTGTCTGTGTTTGTTCCCCAACATCGCTTGACAACCGATGTTGGTGTGTTTTCGTCCCCGTAACTTAACGGCAAAAGAGACAGATAAAATAAGTACTAGGCTTACAAAGAATGGGGTCGATGTGCTCGATTAAACTCGGTTAAAGTTAAATGACTGAAAAAAGTATGAGTAAAAAAGAGTAAAGATGTAATATCGATGACTCTTGTGTGTGTGTGTGAGTGCGTGCGTGTGTATGTGTGTGTGTCTGACTTTTGTTCAAAATATATTTTATACCATGTTTTTCTTTGTGAAGAAATTCGCCGTTACCCCCAGATTTCCAAACAATTATAATACAATGTAGGATATGTCACACGTTCATAATAAATACCAAAAGATATGTCTTCCTCTACTGCACCGG
>NC_043001.1:93669279-93691779 GCF_006345805.1 Octopus sinensis | reverse complement strand
TTTGTTAGGCAGTCTTCAAACATGCCTGAGTGTTTTGGGGCGTCTGGTGGGCGATATGTAGTGCATATGACGATATTCAGTTGTCTTATGTGTACAATTTGAGTTTCACATACTGAGTTTGAATATGACAGCAGGACCTGGGGCGTGAGGTCATCTCGGATGTACATTGCAACTCCACCATGGCTCCTCCCTTTTCTATCTGTGCGTATGACTGCATATTGCGGCATGTGTATTTCTGCATCACCTATATCGGGTTCAAGATGCGTTTCTGTGAGTGCCATGCATATAGCTTGATTGCATGTCACAAGGTCTCTCAGGAATGAAATTTTCTTTTTACAGTTTCCGCGCAGCAGCCCTCCTACATTCAGTAGAAATATTTTTGTGGTGTGTGTGTTGGTGTTGGTGTCTGTGGTGGCCATCCTGCATCTGTTGGAGGTGGCCTTATGTGGTGGTAGTTCCAGCTTTGTGCTTGTAGCCAGGTCAGCTGCTGAACAATTTTTTGTGCCATGCACAAAAAAGACTGCTGTTCAGCTGCCGCCTTTCTCACATCTGGGTGAAGCTGGCCACCTGTTGGGTTTCCGCGCACCACATCTGCATACCGTCTTTCAGTAGTGGTCAGTGCGCTTTTTTCCCTTCTTTTAACTTTTTGTTTTTGTTTTTGTTCTCCCTGAGGGAGGGACCTCTGTCTCGCGTCCGTGCGGTTTGGTAGGGCCTCCGATGTGCAAAGCGACAGTTTGCACCTTCAACGCCGTACCAGCAGTCCCCCCTCAGGTAGAATTTGCAGGTGTTTCTTTCCCTGCCCTTACAGTTTTTGCTGGGGTCCCTCTGCTTTCTCTGGACAGGGCTTCCTTTAGCCTTGATTCTGTCACCCTTTACCTCCTGCTTCCCATCAATTCCAGGGTGCCTTTCCTTTCTTGCGGCCATCGCACCTCTTTGGTCTTCAGTTGTGGTGTTGGAAGCTGGACATGTGTCATCGTTTCCCTTTGTTCCAGGCTTCTCCATTTGGCTCTGGATGCTTTCCTCATCCTTTTGGCCCTCCCTGCTGCCGTCACCTCCCAGGATGATGTCCAGGTGTCCATATGTTGCCTGATTAGAGCGTACGAACGGATAACTTCTCTCTTCTTTCGCTCTATCTGCGGGTGGTTTCTCGAAAAATTGTTGCTTTTCAGTATGTATATATATATATATATGTATATATATATATATATGTATGTATATCTATATTATGTATATATATATATATATATGTAATATATATATGTATATATATATATGTACTATATGTATAATATGTATATATATATATGTATATATATATGTATATATATAATATATGTATATATATATATGTATATGTATTATATGTTTATATATTATATATATATGTAATATATATGTATATATTATATATATAATATGATATCTATAATATATATAAATATATAATTATGTATATATATGCATATGTATATAAATTTATATATATGTATATGTATATATATGTACATATATCTGTATATATATATATATATATATGTATATGTGTATATATTATATTATATGTAATATATATAATATGTATATATATATATGTATATGCATACATATGTATATATATATGTGTATATATGTGTATATGTATATATATATATGTATATGTATACATATGTATATATATATGTATATGTATACATATGTATATATATATATATTATATCTATATATATTTATATATGTATATATTTATATATATTTATATATATATGTATATATATGTATATATAATATATGTATATTTATATATATATATTGTATAATTATATATGTATATATATATATATGTATACATATATATATGTATATATATATATATAATATGTATATATATACTTTATTTTAAGCAGCAGAAAATTCAACAAATCTGTTACTCTGAGTTTCTCGTTGCCGTTCATCAGACAGTTTTTGCTAGAATGGAACTTATATTTATTCAATCTACACTCTTACAAACGCTACACCTTTAAAAAGAAATGGACTTGTTGATTGGCCCTTTAGAAAAAACGGTCAATCTTCGAGCGATAAACAAAAAGGTCAAAATATATGTATATATATAAAAAAACTTATAAAATTATAAATCCGAGGAAAAAACCAGGAAAAAACCTATTGCCGTTAATGAAGACAGTACAAATTAATGCATAGAAATTAAACCTGTTATTAATACTGCAATACATATTTATATAAAATCTACATATATATAATCAACATACACAAAAGGATGCGCGTAAACGCCATACATGCATATACAGACGTATGAATATGAATCTAAATATACACATAAAAGCATGTGTACATATATTCACGCAAACCGTCTCGCACGCAAGCTAAAATTCATCTATGTAGCAATTATCATATACTGAGCAAGGAGGGGGAACGAAATAAAGGGAAAGAGAGAAAAAGGAACGAAGAGGGGTGGGGAAAAAACTTGTAACGATGTTATTGGCATCTATAGAGACCAGTATACATACACAAGTTTGAATTGATACAATACATACCGTCGTGTATATGTGTGCTTAAGCACAAGCATACTTTCACTTACACATACACAGATACGCATGCTTACAATACATATGCTTTGCTATACACATACTTATATAAACATTCTACTTTTGACACATTGCTTTTTTTTAAAAAAACATTGCTTTTAAAAAATGGTGCATTAATAAAAATATATATACGAAAGACATATAAAATAAAATATAACATCCTATTTTGGGTCATTTAAATAATCAAGGTAATATAAATAATCAAGGTAATCCTATGCAATACAATAACATGAAAACAAAGTTTGTAGGTTTTTCCTAATATATATGTAGAAACATAAGACTTTGCTATAAATCCGTCGTAGCGCTCAAGAGTCAAAATCAAAAATCAAAAATCAAAAATACAAAATATATACTCTATCCATATTGGTATATTTATATTCGACATTTTAAATTTAGCCGCGTGCCTACATAAGTTCATTAACTCACTTCTTTGATTCAAAGAATTATTGTCTTTGAATAAGATGTGCATTTTTTCTAATAGGCAAAGTCTTCACTTGAAATTATATTTGTAAGCTCCATGCCTGTATGGTGCCGCCCTGTCCAGAATGCTCCATGTCACGTTGAAAGGTGGGGCTTCCTTTTCTTTTAGTTCCCAGACATATTTTGCTAGGCTGGTTTTCTTCCTATTCTCTGGGTATTTAAAAGAATTCTTATGAGAATAAAATCTTGTTTTAAATGAATTTTTGAAGCCCCTGTGTATGTCTTGTATTCCGATGAGCCTTCCACTTGCACCTTGCTCTATAGACTACTCCTTTCACTAGACATTTCCCTTCTAACGGACAGGAGCTTTCGTTTTTGAAATTACATTTCTTAATGGGCTCGGCACCATGTCTCATCTCAATTAGCTCCTATTATGCTGGCTAAGTAAGAGGCGAAATTTCTGCAACAAGAAAAGCTAACCTTCAGGTTCTTCTATTAAATATTCTGTAGAATTTATTACCCTGCTTAAAATGCTTAGAGGACTAATCTCAAAAATTCCTTACCTATATTAGTCTTTACGGCCAAATTGAAAGCCAGGTTGAACCACAAAACTTTCCTGGTCCTAGTTCTTCGTGCAGCATTATTATTAGCATTAAGCTGGTTGAACTGGATCTTCTCCGAGAATCCACTATTCTTTAATGCGCTATCGTAATAAGGTGCAGCATTATGGAATGCTGCCTCGTCCGAAGAAATTGAAGATATTCTTCTACCTACATTGCTGACTAAGTTGCTAAGGATAACTGGTGGATGGTTCGAATCTTTGCTAATATACGATAGCTTTATATATATATATATATATGTATACATATATATATGTATACATATGTATATATATATATATGTATGTATTTGTATATATATATATATGTATATATATATATATAAGGAAGGAAGCACTCCGTCGGTTACGACGACGAGGGTTCCGGTTGATCCGAATCAACGGAACAGCCTGCTCGTGAAATTAACGTGTAAGTGGCTGAGCACTCCACAGACACGTGTACCTTTAACGTATTCTCGGGATATTCAGCGTGACACAGAGTGACAAGGCCGGCCCTTTGAAATACAGGTACAACAGAAACAGGAAGTAAGAGTGAGAGAAAGTTGTGGTGAAAGAGTACAGCAGGATCACCACCAGCCCCTGCCGGAGCCTCGTGGAGCTTTAGGTGTTTCGCTCAATAAACAATCACAACCCGGTCTGGGAATCGAAACCGCGATCCTATGACCGCGAGTCCGCTGCCCTAACCACTGGGCCATTGCGCCTCCACTTATATATATATATGTATATATATGTATATATATATGTATGTATATATTATATATATGTATATATATACGTATATATATTATATATATGTATATATATATATATATATATGTATATATATGTATATATATATGTGTGGATATATATATGTGTGTATATATATGTATATATGTGTATATATATGTATATATATATATGTGTGTATATATATGTATATATATATGTGTATATATATATATACATTCGACATCATATATCTATAGCCACTACACGTTCTTTATTTTCTCTTTTTATTTCTTTCTGTGTTCCTTTCTGTGGAAGAGCGTAGACTCGAACCGTTGAAGACTTTTTCACTTTCCTAGCGTTATACTAATACATCAGTCTGTTGTCTATACCACCTGTTTATATATATATATATATATATATTGATTTATCCTTGCTTTTACATTTTTCAGCCAGTAACATGTCGTCATAATGGGGCACTGGCTTTGATGTTGCTATAATTTTCTTTTTGGGTGGGTTTGGTGAATGAAGGAGTCCCAAGTTTCAGAACGTTTCGTTCAGAAACGAAAATCCACATTTGGTAATGTATACCCTCGTCGCACACACGCATACACACATAAAGACACACACACACACACACACACGCACATATATATATATATTATGTGTGCGCGCGTGTTTGTGTATATACGTAATGTATGAATATATATATATATATATATATATATATATATACGTTTAAATACGTGTGCGTGTATATCTATGTGCATGCGTGTATTCGCGTGTGCGTGTGTATATTTGTGTTCGCTATATATATATATATATATATAATATATATACGTTTAAATACGTGTGCGTGTATATCTATGTGCATGCGTGTATTCGCGTGTGCGTGTGTATATTTGTGTTCGTTCGTATATGTTTGCGCGTATGAGTGAATGTGCCCGAGTTGCTATATTAAATGCGTCACCGTTCATTATTCAACTATCAGTTTCCGATAGATAGCAGTATAGTGACGTTTGGTTTTGAATTCATACTCAAGTCATTTCATATTTGGCTTTACACCAAATGTAATTTTAGCACAAGGAAATCATCAAAATGATCGCACATTGGCAATCTTATGTAATTGGAAATACTGAACAAGCTGCAGAGTTACTTAGATGCAAAGATTACATAATGCTGAAATTCTGGAGAATGAGGAAAATTGCTCAACGGAAGATGCAACTCAGAAAAAATGCTGTTTGGGATTGCATTTTAATGTAATTTGCTGTTGCTATGAAATCATATATTTGGAATACGAGTGAAAATATCACCATTTTATCGATTTACCTTCCTAATCAAACCAAAAATATTATATACAGCAAATAATAAATACTATTCATCCACCGTTTGCAAATTTAACCATGGATTTATCACTGATTTTGACCTCGCTTGTTTGTTTCATATTTATATTAGATGATGTATTTATTGTATATTTTATCGAAGGTGGGGAGCCAATTACGCCATCTTCTTCCAGTCTTGTATTTGGTGCATTTTAATTGACTTTTTATCATGATTCTGAGGATTCGGTGCTACGTGTGTATGTTTTTGGATACTAGCAAATGGTTACTGTGAACATCCATAGTAGTATGATTAGCAAGTTTACTCCTAAAACTCATTGTTTTAGATCTATTCTCATTACATATTACTTTTAGATTCATAACAGATTCTGATAAAGAGAATTAAGTCGGCGAGCTGACAGAAATGTTAACACACCGGGCGAAATGCTTAGCGGTATTTCGCCTGCCGCTACGTTCTGAGTTCAAATTCCGCCGAGGTTAACTTTGCCTTTCATCCTGTCGGGTCGATTATATAAGTACCTGTTACGCACTGGGGTCGATGCAATCGACTTAATCCGTTTGTCTGTCCTTGTTTGTCCTCTCTGTGTTTAGCCCCTTGTGGGTAATAAAGAAATATATATTAGCTATTTCGTCCAGTTACGCACTGGGGTTCATCCGATCGACTTAATCTCTTGCCTGTCCTTGTTTGTCCACTCTATGTTTAGCCCCCTACGGGCAATGAGGAATTAAGAATTAAGATTCTACTAGAAAATCTTCCGTAGAAAGTATCGTGTTCCAGTGCGATGAAACGTATCGATCACGTGATTTAACCCTAACAAAAATACGCGCATTCAGCTCCATAGTTCAACGATAACTTAAACACTTCCTCTCACCAGTCTCCCAAATCTTCAAAAGGACTTTAACCGGCAGTGAACGTCTTCTCATTAAGATAATAGTAAAAGGAAAAAAAATCGTTTCAAACATCCTGCAGATACGTATTAT
Source organism: Octopus sinensis (assembly GCF_006345805.1). Lineage (NCBI taxonomy): Eukaryota > Metazoa > Mollusca > Cephalopoda > Octopoda > Octopodidae > Octopus > Octopus sinensis. The sequence goes on along the minus strand of NC_043001.1, from coordinate 93,685,111 downwards.
TGAAATAGACAGGAATTCAAGTAACAGATTTATTAGACATGCAAAACTAAGCAAATATTATTGGATATAAAACAATTTCAATTCTGAAGGACGTAAGAGAAAAACGAACGGTTCTTATACAAATTAATGTATTTTTTTTTCAGCTATTAATGGCTGTTGATATTGAAGAGTTTTCAGATGAGCTGTGTACATTTAACAGATGTTCTGAACACAAAATTAGATGAACAGTATTTATTTTTATAATATTTAAAACACGCAAATTACATATGAACATACATACATGTACTGATATTTGTTTTTAATTATATACATAAATATGTACATACATATATACATGCGTGTGCGCGCACGTGTGTGTGTAAACATCAATATATCTACCTGCAGATATATAGGTAAAAATATATATGTACATATACATACATATAACATTATATATATATATATTTATAAATTTACATACAGATGCATGCATATATATATATATATAATATATATATATATATATATATATATATATATATAATATATAATATATATATATACTTATATATAAAAAGTTATATATGCAATAATTTTTTCTGTATGCATACAATTCACCACATTTATAGATGCAGGAATTATACTGTCACACACACACACACATACACACACATATATATATAGGAGTGTTTTAATGTTTAAATATATATATATATATATATATATATATAAATATATATATATTACGTAAATATAAACTTATGTATATGTGTGAGTGTGTATATATACATATACGCTCATGAATGTGTAAGAGCTTTTGTGTGATCATGTTTCCACGGTTTTGCAATTTTAATGGATAAATATTTAAAGATACTCAACAAAATATAGACCCGTTAAGTTGATGAAATGAAAGAATATTTTAAGCATACAAAGTGCAATATTACACAGAATGTAGCAAATTATCACACAATGAAAATGCTTAAATATAAAAGAATGAGAAGCACAATCATTTAAGGAAGACTGATGAATTATATATGAAGCGATGTATTTTCCTAAGGCCATGTATTCCAACTATAAGCCAGTAACAATTACTAACTTCTTAAACATTTTTTTCAAAAGTACTAACACAGTCGTATTGTGGTTTATAAAGTCATTGTGATTGATATTTAGGGCTTTTTCTCTGGAGGAAAAACTGTAAATTTCCTCCGCTCTCGCATTCTTGGCGAGTTCGTTTCACCTAGCTCTGAAGTATATAATCTCTTGCTAACATAACGCATCTAAAATATAACTTCATTTTCTGGCTTTCAGTCATACCTGTACGTTAATTATATTATAAAGCTAAGAATTTTAGACTGGAGTTGCTTTTCTGGCACATCTCTAATCTAAATATGTATGTGTATAGTATGTGTATATATATATATATATTATATATATATATATATATATATATATAATATATAGATATATATTAGAATTATGATGTGTGAAGTGTGTGTAATGTGTGTTATTATTCTTGCTCGCTAATTTGTCTTGTTATGTCTCCTTACTAACGGTATATATAGACCGTTAGTTTTATCTTTTGAAACAGTTGTCGTGACGACGAGTTGAACTTTTGTACCCGATATGTTGTGTTGCCTTCTATAAGAGCAAACCGAGGTCTTTTGTTTTTTATAGCTACTGTTGAAAAGGATGTGTCGAACTCTGGGATAAATTATGTTTTAGGTTGTCTATTAAATAAGATGTGAATAGCGATATTAAAAAGATAATAATATCTCATTTTAATGTTGAATTTTTTAAAATTGGATTTTTAATATTTGGGAAATTTTGCTTAACTAGAAAATTGTTACTGAATGTATTAGTGGCTTCGCTCATATTGGGATGTGAATTCATCCAGATATTTTTCATGTTGCTGATCATGTTAATATGTTCGGTTATGTCCATTGATTATAGTAGCCATCCAAAGTTACTCCTTACTATTACAGACAAGGCGACGAGCTGAAAGAATCGTTAGCACACTGTTGTTTAGCGGCATTTCGTCCGTACGTTCTGAGTTCAAATTCCGTCTGGTTCGACTTTACCTTTCATCTTTTCCGTGTCGATAAAATAAGTACCAGTTGGGTATCGGGCTCGATGTAATTGACCTACCTCCTGCCCCAAAATTGCTGGCCTCCTGCCAAACTTTCAAGTCAGTGTTACGGATCCGTCTGTGGGGAACTTTCAGATAGTATGCACCTTAGTTCAATAAGTAAGTTCTCCAGTTCATAAACATCAACACGTAAAAATGAACAGTTTATAAAATGAATATTTGTTCAATTAAGTTTAAATATACGATCGTGAGCAGTACGTTTCTAATAGTAAATGTAATGTTTATACTGCCACAAAAAATCATGGAGATCGTCAACAGGATAAACTATGTATTAATGCTAAAGCAAAACTCGTGAATTTACGAGATGGTATCTAAACGTTCGCGGACTGGTCCTGTTTAAAAAAATAACTTATTTACTTAAGTTTTAACATCATCTTCTCCCAAATACTCGCCTTGTGCAACAATACACGCATCGCCGCCACTTTTGGAATCCGGCCGGGAAGTTGTTTTCCGTAAGCGTGTAGAGGACCTTCTGCGGCTTTCTCTGAATCTCGAAAGCAATGTTAAAACGGCGAACTTTGAGTCGCTTTTTCATCTCGGGGAAGAGGCAGAAGTCTGCAGGCGCTAAATCTGACGAATAGGGCGAGTGCCTAAACGGTACCATGTTGCTTTTAGTGAGTGAGGAGGGTTCGATTACAGAGTGCATTGTCGTCGTGAAGAATCTAATTCTTCGGTTCACAGATCATGTCTCTTTCGCCAAATGTCTTCCCTCAAACACATCAAACGTCGAAGTAGATCTCTTGGTTGACGGTCTGACTCTGGGAGATGAATCCTCGATCATATTTCAAGGAATAATTCTCTTCGCAAGTTTTCCAGATCGCGCATTGTCTTCCAGTGATGTTCTGCTTTTGAAGCGCCCATGCCACTCAGAACATTGCGTACAACCCATTGGCTCATCGCGTCAATTTGCCGAAAGATGTTCAATGTCTCTGCAGCAGACCTTCCAAGTTTAAGAAAATTTCACGTTGTGTCTTTGTCCCTGTCGATGATAAAATTGCAGACCACATTATACAGGTGAACACAAAATCACAAATTTCACTTCTTGCGAAGTAAACAAAGCGATGTCACTCGGCACACTGCCTCACGAAGGTTACTACTAGATCTCACTGCGCAGGGAACCGTATGATGCCATCTCTTGGCGCGGTACAGAAATAGTTCAGGAATTTTTTCATGCCACATCGTATGAAACGGGAAAGCATACTTCTAACCTAAATCAAGAAAAATTACTTCTGAAATGCTTGTTGCAGATAAACACTATCACATATACACACATATAATATTTTACAACCTATTTCGGTATACACATATGCGTGTGTCTGTGCGCGCACGTCTGTATGCCCGCGTGTGTGTGTCAGTGTATCTATATACATATACATATATATATATATATATATTATATATATATATATATATATATATATATAATATATATATATATATGTATGTACATGTATGTGTATATTCCTCTGAAGCCTAATTTTATTTACCCGCATTACTACGTCTCCCTTTCTCCCCCTCTCTCCATATATATATATATATATATATATATATATATATATATATATATATATATATATACATATATATATATATATATATATATATATATATATATATTATATATATATATATAATATATATATATATATATATATATTATATATACAGGCACTCGTTTATGTGTATATGTGCACATATTGCGTATATATATATATATATATATACATATGCATATGTCATGTTTTACTCTCTTCAGTTCTCAATATATGTCCAAATATAAATATATTATGAACAACTATGTTTGGCATAGTGCAGACACAAAAGTAGTTACCTATATCAAATTATGACAGAAGGAGCCAAACTGTGAAAAGAAACCGATCAAATCATAAAAAAAAAAGAGTTCTATAAAATAAAAAATATATATGATAAAAATACGATGATTGTATTAAGAATAGTGAAATCATATAAACAGAATATTGCGGATGAATGACAGGAAAAAATATTTCAAATAAATGATATCGAAATGATATTATCTTTTTTTTTTGGTGGGGGGGGCTTCAAAAGAATAAAATGAAACATGAATATGTTCCCTTACTTAAGGTTTTGCTTCTTTTCTGTTCAAGGGGATAAACTGGATCACATCATCACTTTTTTTTATTTTTTCCTGTTTCTTCAAATATTAAAGTTTTCCATTAAATGTTTAAATGGCTTCTACAGCGACATACTCCGCACAGTTTTACACTTCAAATTTACTGTAAATTCTTGGACGCGTATCAGCTTTCCTGGTTATGTATGCAAATATGCAAACAAGTAGACACACACAGGCATAGGCACGCAGTGTGAGCTGGTAGCAACTTCATGAGGCAACGTATATATTTATACATATATATTTATACTTATATCTTTATATCTTTATATTTTTACAAATTTAGTTTGTGTATATCAATGCACGAACCTCAGCAATGGGCTGTGTACAGAAAAGATTATCGACACGTATTTGTATTTATGTTTATATATGTGTGTGTATGTGTGTATGTATATGCGGGTGTATACATTTGTGTGTTTGCATATATGCGTGTGTGGATACAGAGAGAGAGGGAAAGAAAGAAAGAAAGAAAGAAAGAAAGAAAGAAAGAAAGAAAGAAGGAAAGATGATGATGATGAGTAAAGGCAAGAAAAACTCAGGAGTAACAAATTTCCGCAACGGTAATATTAGTTTCACTCTTGAAATGAAAGGAAAATTATTTTGACGTTACGGAAAACCGAAAGGGTTGGAAAGGCAATGTAAAAGAGAGATGAAGAAGAAGAAGAAGAAGAAGAAGAAGAAGAAGAAGAAGAAGAAGAAGAAGAAGAAGAAGAAGAAGAAGAAGAAGAATGCCTACCTGCAAAAAACTATCAGGCCAACATATTCAAGAACGGCAGTAGCATGTGTATGTCAACAAAATGAAACCACTGATCATGTTGTCTCCATGTGCAATCCCCTTGCGCTTATAGAGTATCTCAACAGGCATGATAGAGCAGCACAGAGTGGAGTTCGGTTCTGTGGGAAGAGGAGGGGGAACTTTTATTTCTTGCAAGGTAGGATAAGATCAGTCAAAATATTCGCGAGTGATATATTAGAACTGCTTGATAGTCCAAACTGAGCTTGGCATTGTAGATGGTATCAAATATTAATTATTTTCTTTATTTCGTGGCATAGATGTCTACATTAAAACTTTATTCATGTAGTAGACCATATTAAAGTCTAGAAATATTTGTAGTAAAGAATGGAAAATGATATATATTTTATTTGATCAATATTCTTCTTACCTTTTCCAATGATACTGATAAACTACATGTGGTTAATATGCTTTTAAATAAATCACCTCATTTAAACATTCACATATTTTTCAGGAAAAAAAATTCTAACACCATATTAATTGCTCTATATTAACTTCTTTTTTGCGCTTCCATTCTCTCTCTCTCTCTCTCTTTCTCTTTGTCTGTCTTTTTTACAATGTCATTATTATCCTCGCAGTTTTTATAAATGCTTTAATCATCGTTACCCTATTTGTGTTAAAGAATTGATTGTTTTGACACAGTTGGAAAATGTCATTTAACTAAGAAAGTTTTCTTTGAAACATTGCTGGGAGCAATCATATTGGAAGGTGTGCTAAACAACATACTTTTCATTTCCTGATCACGGTGACTCTTTTCGAGTCTGGTTCATTATAATTAGTTTATCCCTAAAATTCTTCCCTTAGTTGTAGGCAAACTGTTCAGTCACTCTAGGCACTATTTCAATAGTTAGTCAAGTCTGTAAAGTTTATGAACCCCTATTGACTTGTTGAATACAAACTATCCTTGCCTTCATTTCCTCACCCATTGCCTTTAGTTGCCATAAGAGTATGGTTCACCATTCACTAGTTCATATTGATAACTCAATAGAACGTTTATTCACAGAGGCAAATTCCTACAAAGTAGTAGTTTTATGTGAGAACTGAACTGTCAATAGAATTTACTTGTATTTATATAGTTAAGCTGTGGAGGCACATGGCGTAGTGGTTAGGGCAGCAGACTCGCGGTCGAGAGATCACGGGTTCAAATCTCAGACCGGGCGATGTGTGTGATTATGAGCTCCATGCGGCTCCGGCAGAAGGTAATGGTGAACTTCTGCTAACTCTTTCGCCACAACTTTCTCTCACTATTTCCTCCTGCATCTTGCAGCTCACCAACGACGGACCATCCATATGGGGAACCTATACGCCAAGGAAACAGGGAAACCGGCCCTTATGAGTCTGGCGCGGCTCTAGAAGGAACAAACAACTGTTCCTTCTAAAGGATGAAACAACAATATATAGCTTAAGTTATTAGAATACGATATTAAGTCGAAGCCTCGACAGGTAGCAGTGCAAACTCTATACAGTTGGAGGCGGGCTGATAGTTCTTCACGATCTGTGACTTTAGCACTAGCATAAAACAATTTGGCAGCCCAACCAAAAAAATATCACAGGTATGCTTCAATGTAATCCTTTTCAAAATCCATCTATCTCACCTTTAAAGTTATAAAATCCAAGGTCGTTGATTAGAAAATGAAACCATAACAAGGAGTTAATGGACTTCAAATCTGTTAACTATCCTTAGCTTCCTCCTGTTATAGTTCAAAATATGAACAGCGGCGGTAAAATGTATTTTAATGCTTTATTTTTCTGAAAGTTATGTCACGAGTAATGAAAATGTGATTGTTAGATCTAATCTAATAGAATCGGTTGTCAAGAAAGCACTCTTATATTATGTCTATGTACTGTAGTATTGGTGTGGTACAAACAATGCATCGAGCTTTGGTAATAAATAATAATTGTATTTCACTAAATAGATAATAGTTATTCTCTGTTAAAATATTCATTAAAATATTTTAATCATTAAAGTGAATCGATCGAGGACATTCTGAATTATGTATTAGTCGATTCAGGGCACATTATGGTCTGATGGGCAAGCAGATATTTATAATACAAACTAGCTCCTGTGCATTCTACACTAAGTGAAAGTAATATCAAAATAGATCTTTGCCGTATGGTTGGTTTCTAAATATAATGACTCTTGTTATATATAAATTTTGGTATCTTTCCGAAGCTAGGTAAGTAGCTTGCTTACCAACTACATGTTTGCGGGTACAGTCCCACTGCGTGGCACCTTGGGCAAGTGTCTTCTACTATAGCCTCGGGCCGAAAAGACTGTCGTATATATATATATATATATATATATATATATATTATATATATATATATATATATATATATATGTGTGTGTGTGTGTGTGTGTGTGTGTTTGTCCCCCAGCCAACATCCCCGTAACTTAGCGGTTCGGCAAAAGATACCGATAAAATAAGTACTAGGCTTACAAAGAATAAGTCCTGTGGTTGATTTGCTCGACTAAAGGCGGTCCTCCAGCATGGCCGCAGTCAAATGACTTAGACAAGTAAAAGAATAAAAGAGTAAGCATTAGTGTTTTATGAATGTTATATGTTTGTAAATATAATGAATTTCTACTAATATATTTTCTTTTTTTTTTCCATTTTTAGGTAAGTCGTTTTCCTTTCACGTTACTAACAAAAATCTGAAGAATTGATCAAGTTCCCCACTGCAAAAAGCTGTTTACTATTGGTAACATTAAACGAACTTAGTAAGTACATAAACACCCAAGCGTTATTTCATAAGAATATATATGTGACTCTTTTGTTCATATTTTTTTTCTATCCTCGTAGATTAAACAATATAATTTCCAACTCAGAATCAATGTTCTTTCATTAAAATTTAGAGAGTATCAACTAAGAAGCTGTGTATATGTCTGTTAAGAATGCATGTGCGCAACTGTGCACGTCTTCATGTGGTTGTATTTATCAATGTGCTAGGCTGTATACATATGCGTATTTGTATGTATGTGTATGTTTTTTTTATGTATCATGCATGAATGTTTCTCTCTGTGCAAATATGTTTTGTAAGTATAATAATAATTGTGGATAACGACTTAGGATTGGCAATATGTGCGCGTAAAAAAACTGCACTCGTAAGCAGGTTAAATTCACCACAATTGCTTTTGTTTCCATTGTGGAGTTGTTATACGAATGTTTTAGAATTTTAGTTTCTGTTAGTTTACATACATACACGCTAAAGCATCATTGCATAATATACAGAAGAACAAATTGCTGTTGTTTTGTTTAGTTTTATTTTTTCTACAGAACACTACATTATAGAAATAAACATATTTCTATATTGAATTTTAGTTATGCAACGTCAGTGTTTTCATCTGCATGAGGCATATGTCGACTATAGATTTAATGTTGTGGAGAGAATTGTTTCAAGAGAATACCCTGCTAGTTTATATTGTTAATGAGGGTATGCTGGCTTTAAACTTTTTTAGATATTCAAGTCACCTTCAAGCGATGTTTTCTATTCAGTAAACAACATAGATCAGCTAAACAATTCTGTATAACAATCGAGGCATACTCCGCAGAACAGAATATAATACAATTGCATACAATTCAAACTCACACACACAGACGCACTTGCACACATATACACACACATACACATACTCACACATACGCAAACACACAAGGTAATAAACATACACGGGCGTACACACACACAATCATTCATACATATATATACACAAACAATAACTTTAAATTAGAGTCAAAACTATATCATGCACATATATGTCTGCGAGTATGTGAGTGTGTAATATATATATATACATATATATATATATATATATATATATAATATATATATATATATATATATATATATATATATATATAATATATATATATATATATATATAGCACCAATTGATTTTCACCATTCTCCATTTCTTCTTTCTCTTCTTACTTATATTTTATTTATTTTCCCGCTCTGGTGAAGTTTTGTGATTCAATTTGGCATAACTAATTACCTACAATGATAACTAGCATTACTAATTATTGTGGCGGTTAGAACTGACAATCATGCTAACATAAACCGCCGTATGTCGAGATTCTGTCTTTTTGCAATTAATTAATAAATAATAATTGATATAAGCCAATTGTTATCCATTAATTTTATCTCCATTTTCTGTTTTCCTTTGAATATTGATAAACTCTAGTATATTTTTCTCCCTAACTATCCTTTATGAGCATTAACACCGACACTCATGATTAAAAATAGGTAATACACCAGTGGATTCATAAAATACAAGTTATCCCTTAGACAGTTGTTATAACCTCTAACCTAAACTCACCTATACATATATATATATACATAGATATGATATATATGTATATAAATGTTTGTGTGTACTTATACAAGTATATGTGTGTGTATGTGTGTGTTCTTTTATGTGTAGTGTAATATATTGTCTATGTATATATGAATGCATTGATATAGGTAATTAGTTTCGTTTTATATTTTATTTTCTGTCTCTTTTGTATCTTCAAACTTTTCCTTCCTGTATTAGAATTATTTCAGTTTCTTTTCTTTAATTATAAAAGGAACGAAAAACATATTTGTAATGTACATAGAATCCATTCAATTAGATTGTCCCCCTTCGTTGTCCACTTCTACATGCTTATGAGCAGGATATATCTTCGCTATTTTCTATGCTTAGATGTTGCTAGTCAATACAGATGATCACTTAAATTTATTAATTACATGACATCTTTCCAGAAATATAGTCCCTTCGATAAAGTGTAGGATTTGTTTGACATATTCTAGGCACTACAACGCAGTGCTAGCCGTAAAACCCCAAAACATTAGCTTTATTTGATATACATGGCTTTCAATATTGTAAAACAGTGTGCGAGACTTCCTGGTCGCAGGTATATTTCCAAGAAAATACCTCTAGAACAACTTGTCATCAAGTGACTGTTTACAAGGAAACACCAACTTTCTGGTTGCATGTCAGAATGTAGAAACCTCGACTGCTAAGTCATCTGCGGAAACTAAAACTAGGACATGTTATTTTTCCGCTCGTCAACCGTAAAACAAACACATTTAGCTGCTTATCACTACTGCATTGTTCCCAAAGAATCAACTACGTGTGGACAAATCTGAAGAAATTTAATGTCTCAATTAATTATTTCAAACATTCTATCAAATGCTTTCGCGATGGTACGAGAATATTTCTTTTAATTGGTAGAGGGTGAAAGCGTGCGGCTCCCAAGTTATTTGTCTGCACACTATGCTTTGCACTGCATTTCAATGCGCAGATATATTTATGCAATGGTTGTTTCAAAATATGCAAATTAGCATCTGTTTCTGAAGTCGTCTTTGCTCTGGAGTTAAGTAAAAAGAAGTTGTCATTCTGCATGTCGAACAGACTTCCAATTTCGAGCATGTATATACTGGTGTATGTATAGATGAATATATGTATACATGTTTATGTGCATGTAAATATGTAAGTATGGTATGTATATATACATATATACATACACATATACATATATAGATAGATAGATGTACATATATACATATATATACATGCATTTACAAATACAATTAGGCATACGTATAGATATACATACACACATATACATATATATATATATATATATATACATACACACATACGTGCATATATATATATGTGTGTGTATGTATGTATGTTTGTGTTCATACCGGCATAAAATCGGGAAATGATTCGCATTGATGAAATTATATGTAACTACTGAAAGAAATAGAAGAATTTAGATGAATTTAGTTCAGTAAGATTATTATGTCTTGCTGTCTATTTGTATATGAAAGAATGCTAGCATGCAAATCTGAAAGGCAAAAATAGATTATGAATCTCTATCTTACAAGACATACAGTGCTATGGAGGTTGTATATTTGATTGGATAAAATGTGATAAGCTAATATAATTGGATAGCGCTGTCAAGAAAATTCATTTGAAGTGTCTTGTCTGTTTAAAATTCCAATCAGGGCAAATATCTAATGAAACAATTTGATCTTTGGTCTGGTTTGTAGATATATTTCAAAAATACCATATACAGTTATATAAATGTGCGCTAGTAGATAAGAAAGGAAAGAAGAAATAGGACAGACAGAATACGATATTAATATTAAAATCTTGTTAACATCTTAACCGTTAATTTATAATAATTCATATACTGGAGGTTAATTGCCGTCATAAACAAAGATACGGTATATAAAAATTTGCTAACTTCTCTAGGGCAGAGTGACTGACGATTATTTCAGATATAATTGAGATATTTATGAAGGTAAAAATATTAGGTTATACTAGAAAACGTTTACCATGTAGTTTTACTAAATAATTGTATCGTCCTTTTGAGTGCCAATTGAGTGGACTGGAGTACTGCGAAACAACATGCTGCTGGTTTTCGAACTCACCATCGTGAGCCGAGTACCCTAACCTCTAAGCACGCATCAGCAGATACCAGCTGATAATTGCATAATCTCATATTGTTACACAAACATACACAGATAACGACATACGCACATATACACTCAAGTAGAGTGTATTGTTACGTACACGTACATACAGTCTATTCGTTTTATACATACACACATGCATACATCTATAACACACGCATATACGCAACGATATCAGCAGAGAATTATAGTCTTATATTGTTACACAAATGTACACAGATAACAACTCACACACACACACTCATATATCACCACACATTCCACACGTAGTTTGTATGTTAAACATACGGATACCAACGTACGCATTCAGTTATTGTTTCACACACAGGCAGTCTCACACAGTTACGCGTACACACATACACGGTGTCATACAATTATGCGCGCACACACAAAGACACACGCAAACACACAGCGTCTCATACAGGTACGCACGAGCACACACACTCACACACACGCACACAAACACACACACAGTCTCATACAGTAACACGTACAAACAAATACAGTCTCATACAGTTACGCCAATACACACAAACACACTCAAACACACAATGACATACAGTTACAAGCACACAGACACATACCTATTTCTTTACGACCCACAAGGGGCTAAACACAGATGGACAAACAAAGACAGACAAACGGATTAAGTCCATTATATCGACCCCAGTGCGTAACTGCTACTTATTTAATCGACCCCGGAAGGATGAAAGGAAAGTCGACCTCGGCGGAATTTGAACTCAGAACGTAGCGGCAGACGAACACACACACATACCAACAGACAATCAGCGTCGTATTTTGAATTCATTCATTATTTATTGGAACGCTAAAAGTTTTGTAGAGCTAGTTGAGGGTGGTGGAGGGTGTAGTGACTATAGGAGACTGACACGTCAGTCTTACCAAGCCAATTTTATTAATACCGACAAATTCTTTTTTCCGTTGATATCATACCTAGCTCTTTATGTCCAGAAAAGAAACATAATTGTGGAAATAAATTATATGAACTTCTTTAGATAGATGTAAATATGTCGTGAGAGTCCTAAAGTTTTACAATCTGCAATGTAAATTGACCTATAAGACATTTGTTCTCGTATTTCGCGGATACAGTTTATCGTTACCCACCAAATAATGCTTGGCATTTCGATATGAATACTCCTATGAAACAATACGTAAAAATATCTGTACTCCATATTACAAATTGCTTCTCACAATATAAGACACCTGAATGTATTATAATTGATTTTTGGTTTTATTTCCATATAAAAATGAATAAATACTGAATGAATTTATGTATTTCTTCATTTTTGTATTACATTTCAGTTATTGAATACAGTATCCAAAAGCCATTTAAAAGCAGATGAGAAGAATTTTGAAATAACTAAATCTAGCCTCTTGTTTCCATTTACCTTAGAAAAAAATCAGATGATTACCGTTACTGAAGTAGTTTTCTATCGACTCAAACAAAATTTGAATGCGTTGCTAAATTTGCTGGACACCTCTCTTGAGATTATAGGCATTTCTAAGCTGCAGCCAGTAGTAATTATTTGTATTTGTTAATATATCACCATCTTTATTTATGTAACATTTGTGAAAACTCGAGCATCTGGTTTAAGCTTATTCCTAAACTAATATCTCGTTTGAAAACAATACTTATGGAGTCATATAATTGATTTAAAGGCAATTGAAAAATACATGGTGCATTGTTGCACAATTTTCTATACAATTATATGCTGAGAGAATTTCTGTATTATTATTTCTTTCGAAAGTATTTTCAATTTTCCATTTGAAATAAAACTTCGTCTCGTGATGTGAAGGAAACGAAGAAATGAGATTACATCAGTAAAATGCCTCAAAGACGCAGACTATGTAACATGTTTCAGCCTCAAAATTTACTTTACTTCTTTTAAATATATGAACAAACTTTTAAATAAGTGAAAAAATCTTCAAACAAAAAGTGAAGGAAATGATTTCGAATGCAAACACCGTTTATAATTCTTAGAATTACTCCAAAAAATAGAATACAGTTCGAATATCACCTTAAGTATTTACGATATATTTCTGATATTTCGATAATATATGTTGATATGTCACACCCTGCTCTCTAATGTGTCACCTGATGGACATGCTCGAAATTATGACAGCTGTAGAGGGTGTTGCTGGTTGTGATGTAATTGTTGATTTTGCAAGCATCATTAACACTTATTTATACCATTCCGTTTTCTAATTTATCATTATTGCTTTCACAAGCAACTTACTATTTCTAATCTTTGACATCATTCAATATCATATTAAATTCAATATTAAATGCAAAGTTCCAATATTTCTCCTATATAACAAGTACTTTCTAGCAAATGTGAATCTTAATAATAACTTGATGGAATTGCCATTCTTGAACTCAAAATCATTTTAACAAATCTATTAATATATTGGAACCTCTCACTAGAGAGTAATAATGGTAGATTCACACTAGGAATAATGTTTCGCTTAACAGAAAATTTAAGTATATCCAGGATGTTCATTAATTAGCATTTTCATAATCCTACTATCTTGTAGTGTATATTAATATCCAAAATCATATACTCGTATGGCTGTGGTTAAAATCCGAATAATTTTGATAACTTTCGATTAAATTATAGCAGATGTCAAATGTTCGCAATATTCCATTTCGGCTTGAAAATCGCCAGCTTCTGCAATATCCATTTGAAGAATAGAATCGTTAGGAAGTAGGATACAGAGTTCTGTTATATTTGTAACAGAGATATATGACCCGCGTTCTAAGCCCACATTGGCCCAATTTGCATTCTATAATCAATTAAATTTACATCCAATCAAGTTCTTAATTTATCAACATGATAAGAGGCCATGCATGAGAGAGCTGGCAGAATCGTTAGCACTCCGGGCGAAATGCTTAGCGGTATTTCGTGTCTTTATTTTCTGTGTTCACATTCCGCCGAGGTTGACTGCGTTTCATCCTTTCGAGGACGATAAATTAAGTACCAGTTACGCTCTGGGGTCGATGTAATCGACTTAATCCGTTTGTCTGTCCTTCTTTGTCCCCTCTATGTTTAGCTCCTTGTGGGTAGTAAAGAAATAGGTATTTCTTCCGTTGCCACATAAATTCAAATACCGACGTTGTTAACTCTGCCGTTCATCCTTTCGAGATCGATTAAATTAGTACCAGTTACGCACTGGGATCGATATAATCGACTTAATCCGTTTGTCTGTCCTTGTCTGTCCTCTCCGTGTTTAGCCTCTTGTGGGTAATAAAGAAATAGGTATTTCTCCCGTCATTACGTTCTGAATTCAAATTCCATCGATGTTGACTTTGCCTTTCATCCGTTCAGCGTCTATAAATTAAGTACCTGTGAAACACTGGGTTCTGTTTAATCGACTACACCCTTACCCACAAAATATCAGGTTCTGTGCCTATAGTAAAAAAGATTATTATTATTATTACTAAGACGATGAACTGACCCAATCATTAGCACATTGCAGAAAAAGTTTGCAGCATTTCTGTTCGATCTTTACGCCTGAGTTCAAATCCCGTTACAGTTCACCTTGGTTTCGGGGAATAACTGATACTTAAGCATTGGACTCGTTGTAATCAACTAGCACCTTCTAAAACATTTCTAGAGAGCGAACTGGTAGATTCATTACTATGTCAAACAAAATGCTTACTGGCAGTTTTTTTCCGTCTCTACAAAATACCCCAATGTCAACTCTGCCTTTCATCATTTCGGGGTTGATAAAGCAAATGCCATATGAGCGCTGGGGTCGTTGTAATCTTTTTATAGAACCGCTAACATTGGTGCATTGCTGGTGCGTTGCCAAAATTTTAAGAAATTATATTTGTTTTATAAGGAGGAAGAGAAGAAACAGGAGAAGAAGGGGAGGAGGACAAGGAAGAAGGAGAAAATGAAGTGGAAGGGGAGGGGGAGGAGGAGGAGGGCGAAACAGACGACTACGATGATGACGAGCAAAATAGTTGTTAGCTTGTAGTAGAAAACGTAAATCTCCCTGCCTCTGCTTAGTGTATTGGAAGCAAGCTTTTAATGTGCATCCTAAAAACAATTTTGCTATATTTCTATACCTCTCTCACGGTCATGGAAGTCGATGCTTTACTTATTTTTATATAATTATTAATAAATAAATAATTACATTTTCGTATATCTGGAAACCAATATGTTAATATTTTAATATCTTAATTTTCTGTTCTTTGAAATATAAATTGTTAGACATATATAGACGTAACCAAACATTAGCATACACAAAAACATATACATTGGATATAATTTAT
>NC_043001.1:93654279-93661779 GCF_006345805.1 Octopus sinensis | reverse complement strand
TAAGGAGGGAATAAATGCCGCAGAGTATTTTCCCTGGCCTGCAAACGATTCTACCAGCTCACCGCCTTACTATATTAATAATAATAATAATTATTATAATAATTATTATTATTATTATTATTATTATTATTATTTCTACTCTAGGCACACGGCCTTGAAATTTTGGAGGAAGGGGACTAGTCGATTACATCGACCCCAGTGCATAACTGGTACCTATTTCATCGACTTCAAAAGGATGAAAGGTAAAGTCGACCTTTGTGGGATTTGAACTCAGAAACGTAGCGGCAGACGAAATATCAATAAGTATTTTGCCAGACGAGCTAACGATTCTGCAAGGACGCTGTCTTGCTACTTATAATGAGGATAACAATTGGTAAAGCTAGAATCTTAATATGTCCTATGTATATCTAATGATAAAATTAGTGGCATTCCGTTCGGCTGTTTTCTGCAAAAAAAAAACAAAACAATGGAAATTAATAGTCCAACTACTACTAAAAATAATAAAAGTCACAGCAACAATGACAATGAAATTGCCATGGTTGTCATGAAGACACGCGGCAAGAAATGGGAACGTTATTGAAAGAAGAAGCTATTGAGAAGAAGAAGAAGATCAATGCCTACCTACAAAAAAACTACCAGGCCAACATATTAAAGAACGGCAGTAGCCCAACATGTGTATGTCAACAACAAAATGAAACCACTAATCGTGTTGCCTCCAAGTGCAGTCTCCTTGCGCCTATAGAGTATCTCAACCGGCATGATAGAGCAGCACAATATATTCACTGCGAAATTTGCAAAATCCTGGCCTGCCCCATGATAAAAACTTGTGGACACACAAACCACCTCCAGTGCTTGAAAATGATCACATCTCACTCCTCAGGAACTTTCCCATTCAAACTGACAGAAAGATAAATGCGAATAGGCCAGACATTATATTGAAAGCCTTCAGACAAAAATCATGCCTCCTCGTTGATATGATTGTCCCAATCGATATAAATGTATCTGTCAAGACCTACCAAAAACTGAGGAAGTATAAAGACCTTGAAATAGAAATTGGCAAAATGTAGAACAACGTGACTAAAACAATACCTGTTGTCATAGGTGCTCTAGTAATTATAGCAATAGAAGCTGATTGCTGCCTACCCTAAAATAGCAGAATTTCAAAAGATAGTGCTCATGGGAACTGCCCATATCCTACGTAAAATACAATGTAATCTCACATTTTAAAACAAACTCATAATTTCTTGTTCTCTTAAAATTCTATAGAACAATACTATGTGCAAAACCAAATATATGACACCCTAGGCATAACACCAACATGAACTTCTAACTTGTTGCCACTTGAGGTCTCTGGGTGAGACTTGGAGCCAACTTGTACAAATACAAAGCAAAAGTCAAACATATAATGATAATAATAATAATAATAATAATAATAATAATAATAATAATAATAACAATAATAATAATAATCTTAAAAGCAATAATAATTCCATTACTTTATTGTCGTTTTTTGTTCATATTTTATTATTATAATCATAATAAATACAGAGATTTAGAAAAATACCTCTATGAAATCATAAGAACCTCAATAACTACGAAAATAGATATAGACAGAGAAAACAGCACCATTTCAAGAACATATAAAAGAAACGCAGCAAAAACATGTGGTACCTTTATTATGA
Organism: Octopus sinensis; assembly: GCF_006345805.1. Taxonomy (NCBI): domain Eukaryota; kingdom Metazoa; phylum Mollusca; class Cephalopoda; order Octopoda; family Octopodidae; genus Octopus; species Octopus sinensis. Next base: position 93,660,097 of record NC_043001.1, on the reverse strand, counting down.
TTTCATTACCTATAAACGTCGTACAACTGACGATAAATCAATTCATATTTACGCCCGGTCAGTGGGATAAGTAATTTCTTTTCTATCAGTCTTGTGCCGAAATACAAACGTCATTGATATGCTACTGTTTTTATTAGCTACTTGTCATTGTAAATACAGAAGGGGAGGCAATTCTTACTTAATCGATGAGGACGGAGAAAAACAGAGTATATATAAATATTCATTAATTATATATCTTGCAACATTGGGAAATTACTTGAGATTAATTGCTCAATAGAAACCTAATCCGAAGTTACCGATGCTCGGTTATAATTCATATCTACTTCAGCCAATAAAATACGAGTATAATAAATCAAATAAATGGTCCTATAATCGCACAGAAACAGTATATCCACAAACAGGCATGATTGCATTAAATGTATTATCAAAAATGATGTATATTGAATCTTTCATTAGATCTATGCATCAATGGCAACAGAAAAGCTACATCTTGTATCTTTTACTTCTTTCAGTCACTGGTCTGTGGCCGTGCTGATACAAACTACTTTTACAAGCACGTGTCATTTGCAGATTTGCCGATCAGCATTGTTCTGAAACAGTACATTTTTTTTTTCTTACTGTGGCCTCAAAAAATGCGGTCGATCGAACAAATTTCATCATTATTTATGATTCTCGGGGATCAATCACTCCTTTATGTCTGGTGAGATAGTAGTGACTTGGAGCTATATATCCAATGCAAAACGCAGACGGGAACGAATATTACTGAGAACACCAGAGCGGGTGTAGGAGACGGACATTAATTAATCTAAACACTGCATAGCAATGTAGTTCAAGAGGAATATTAACTTAGAAATTAGGTTTCTGTTAAGAAACGTCAACGTTGCCTACGTTTATATACGTGTAAGTTTCAATCAGTTCTTATATATATGAAGATATATATATATATGTATATGTGTATATATATATCTGTGTAGGCAAAAAACAAAAGCTACTCTAAGTGAAAGTTTCTATTATGTATGAACAAAAATTAGAAGCCGATCACCGATGACGCATTAATAACTGTTAACATTAGCATGACTGATGCGTTTTCATGTGGCGGATATTTGCTACATAGAGAAAGACAGACAGACAGAGCGGAAGGGTTAACAACGTTTCCTGAGTCGTCCAGTGGGATAAGAGCGCTTCCTGAAAGCATGTGTTCTTGCGTTCCCTTCACTTTCCTGTGTTTAATTCCCAATCACACACACACCCTGTGTTGTGTGTGTATGCTTCCAAACATACATATATGGATATATATATATATATATATATATATATATATATATATATATATATATATATATATATATATAATACTGTTGGATTTTACTCATAAAGTATTGGAATCTTGCATCTATAACATTTTCCTTAAAAAATGGATATACAAATTCAATATCCCTGCATATCTCACATCTATTTTCTTTCCTCCACCTCACTCTCTATTTTTTATCATATCTAAATTAACTATTACTTAACTATTCTCTACACCATCTCCCATGAAGGGATATAACAAATATCCTGGAAACAGCTGTAAGACATATCTACTATAAATGTTCTAAAATCTACTCAGCCTTGGTTTTTTTTATCTCATTACGCAAAAAAAATTATATATATATATACACTCACACACACAGATATATTTAGAGAGACAGACAGAGTGAGAGAAAGATAAAGAGAGACAGAGTAAGAGAGATATATAGTGCGATATTAAATAATAATTATTATTTTTTGTACTACATCTATTAAAATATTAGATTTTGTTCGTGATAACGTAAAAATATTCTATATACATATCTATATGAGTATATTTATATGAATGAGACATTTTAGGTATGCGAAAATATGCTATATGGAAGCAGGCAGAAATGATAAAAACAGTTATAAGGAAACAAAACATGGCTTATTTAGTCACGATATAATCCTTGAGCAGCAGGCAAGGTTCTCTTGCTAGATAATTAAGTATATACATTTTTGTGTATCCAAGAATTCTATATGCTATTTCGATTTTCACCCTGAGAGGTGTGTGTGGGGGGAGGTGTGTGTGGGGGGAGGTGTGTGTGGGGGGAGGTGTGTGTGGGGTAGGTGTGTGTGTGGGGAGGTGTGGGGGGTGTACGCATGCTGGACCGCACTACTTGCTGGTCTCTCGTCCGGACCGTCGAATTTCGTGAATGTATTATTGATATAAGCAGCCTTCCTTCCTCGGGCATATTATACCCAGCGGATTTCCTCTGGATTGAGAATGTCAGAAAGGAGGCTACGTGAATAATAATATTCCTATAGACGACACGTATTTTATTTATGCAAAACGATGAAAGACTAATCTCAGTTGGTATGATTCGAATTGATATTTACACTGCTGAGATTTCAAAAGCGTCAGTTATTCTATTCAACGCACTGAATCTGTCAATCTGCCGAGTATCCATATATATATATATATAGATATATATATATATATATATATATATATATGCATATGCACATACATTCACACACAGACATAGACAGGTAAACATACGAAGGGAGATAAATCGATCGATAGGTAGAAATATAATACCATATATGGGAATATATATTTTTATCTCTCCTTTCAGGATAGCGTTTTCTCAAAACTATCGCACATTATCACTGACATGTATACGATATATATATATGTATATATATATATATATATATATATATATATATATATATATATATATATATATGTATGTGTGTGTATATATATATATGAAGATATATATATATATATGTATGTGTGTATATATATATATGAAGATATATATATATGTGTATATATATATAGATATATATAAATATATATAAATATATATATATATATATAATATATAAATATATATATATATATATATATATATATATATATATATATATAATATATATATATATTAAATATATATAATATATATATAATATATATATATATATATATAAATATATATTATATATAATATATATATATATATATTATAATATATATATATATATATATATATATATATATATCTATATATATATATATTATATATATATATATGGGGTCACAGAGTGTGATCTTTCAAGTAATTTTGTTGTTTGTTTTGTAGTTGTGATTCCAATGATAAAATCACTGCGGTTGTTTAGAACGAACGTTTGCCTCTCGCTAACCTGTAATTTATCAGTGTAAGGTTAGTAAGTTAAATTATTCGTATATTATTCATCGATCTTCACTTCATTAATATACGGATCGGTTCTCTCATCTTCTATTCATGCGTTCAGAAAATATATTTATTGAAATGTATTTATATATTAGACGGTTGGCGCTTGCTATGAGGTTGTGGGCTTATTTATTTTCTTTTTTTTCTTTTTTTTATTTTCTGTTTTTGGAATCGAATTAGTTTTTGAAGTATGACTAGATTATTAAATCTACACATTAAAAAGTTAATAGAGGAGTTCGGTTAGTGCATTACCATTATGATAATTTTTTATTTAATTTCACATTCAATGGTAAAGAATAAAATAAATGAAATCAAAATATCAAAACGTGAGCTAAAAGGAATAATATTTGTTCGTAAATGAAATGGATTCAGATATATCAAAAAAGGGATTAAGTGCTGAATAGCGTAGCCGAAAAATACCTTACAATTTATTGAGATTTTCCACGTAAGTTTAAATGAATAGGATAACGTTGCGGCAGTTGTGTGCAGCACTTAAATAAAATGGAAGATAACCTCAAAGAAATAAGAAATAATTTCACAAAATTTAATTTATATGCGAGATGGAAAATTGTGACTGACATTTGTTACCTAACAATAAAGAAAGCTGCGAATGTTTTAGACTTTTTTGAATACATCGAATTTTGATTTGATTTGCTCAAGAACATATACCCATAGCTGTCAATTTACCTGGTAACAAATAGATTTCTCCAACCACGTAAATTATTTTTATGCAAATCTTTTTAAAAAAATTATCCCCTCTTTTCTTTTTAGACCCGCAATAACTACCTCTAAGTTTTCGCTGTTTTACCCTAAGAACAGAATTTATTGGCTTCATTAAGTTCAGTAGCTCATATAAGCTTTAGAAAATACCTAGAACTGGCAACTCAAGCTGGCTGAGAACAAATGTACCACCATGCATTTTGGGAGGAAAAACCCAGCGTCTACTTATTCCCTCCGCAACACTAATCTCAGAAAGTCTTCTTGTTAACGTGACCTGGGCATTAGCGATTTGCGTTGGACAAAACACATTGCTAAAATTGCCAAGAAGGATGAGGGTGTCTTGCCATCACTCATCAATCCTTTGTGAGCCGCTCTCCGGCTATCTATCTGCAGCATTATATAGCTATGGTGCGACCTCAACTAGAATTTACATCACCGGTCTGGAACCCCTATCTACCCAGGATATGAATCGTCTGGAAGACGTTCAGCGACGTTCAACCAAGAGAATACCCTCCATTAGGCATTTGCCATATTCTGAATGCCTTACTTCCCAGGGCATGGATACATTGAAACTCCGACGTCTGGCAGCTGACTTGGCAGATACCCATAAAAATTATTAACCAGCTTACAAACAATAACTCTGAGCACCTTTTGAGCACCTTTTCAAACTCCATCTGTCTACCACCTGTGGACATGTTTACAAAGTCAGAAAACAGCACAGCTCCCATGACTTTCGGAAACATTCTTTCCACGCTAAGAGTTGCTGAAGTATGGAACAAACTGCCGGCATCAGTTGATATTTGTCGGAGCACTGCATCCTTCAAAACTTCCATACTTCTTGAGATTCGCCAACACTACACCTGATTTTCTCCCCTCCATACACACGCAAGCATGTATCTGACTCATACACTGTTCACTTTCCAGACATTTGTACATTGCTGCATACGCACTTTTGACACGTTGTGATGCACCTCAGCACTGTATACAATAATTTCATTATTATTATTATTGTTATTACTATATTATATACAGAAGTACATACGAAGACAGCAGCTCTCAACAACTAGTAAAATGAAACTCTAATACGTATTCACATGCTAAGCATGCATTTCATAATTTTATAATTTGCGATTGATTATATTTTATCCTGCACAGCATCATCTATCCGATCAGCAACATTATAGATATTTCTTATTATTATTGCTTCTGTGGCCTTAAGCACTTTCTTCACTGTCAAATAATTTGGAATTTATTTTGTTTTTCAAACAAAATACAATTTAAAATATATAGATATGAGAAATGGTGGAATCTTTTCCAGTTTGCTCAGAATATTTTAGATTAGTAAACAGATGATATTTACACTGATTAATACAGCTATTATCTATATTATTATCAGACAGGTGCAGGGATATTGTCCTCATTTAGCGTACTGTATGTGTACGCCAGTCAGTGACAAATTTTTCTGATTCTATCGGATCTCCGTCTGTTACTCTTCCATACAAAGCGGCAACATGTATACATAGGAAAGGGCAAAGGAATTTTCAGCAGGGTGCTTCTTAAATAAAGTTTCCGATAAGTAATGTTTGGGATGATTTCTCCTACACACCCCAGTGTTATTCAAAAGATAGTCTCTATCTGAATATCGATACAGGTTCTTACAGATGGCATCACAACATTGGGGGAGATTAGACATTGTATCTTACACGACATCAAATGGAACCTTCAATAGAATGTGAATTGATATTTTGTTCTTTCTTACTTCAATTCTCGCGGGAGCGTTTCAGTTCAATACGAAGAAAGGAGCGAGATATACGATGAAGAAATATGTATAACACTTCAACGAA
>NC_043001.1:93644279-93651779 GCF_006345805.1 Octopus sinensis | reverse complement strand
TGTGTGTGTGTACGAGAGCGTAGAACGTTAGAGACAAATCTATTCTACGCAATAGGTGCATCTTTCTTTTTCTATATCTGCAATTATAAAGACATACATGCGTACATATACCCATATATCGAGAAAGGGAGAATTAATTAGATATAAATAAAATGCAGTAACTATTATCAATATTTGTGTTCCATAATTTTTCTAGCTAATTAAAACTTAATTTCAAAATACAAAAATTCTTCAATAACTTTGTTTTCGATTTATCTCGAAAATTCACCAAAACTCAAATTACCATAATATATCGAATGACTTCACCAATTACGCAACAAAATGTTATTTATATCCAATAAGCATAGATAACACCTACTCACGTATATATCAACCATATGCAATCCAACAATTGTGTCTACACGAGGCTCGAACACCTGACAGGAATTCTAAACAATGTATACGTCTAAGAAAACACTGTATCAACGCGAGAGAAAGAGAACATGCATTTTGTAAATATGCTGTGAAAATAGGAGAGTACGATCTCACAGCAATGTGTCTTTGGTTTTAATTTCATCAAGATAGGGAAGCCCCAACTCTGGACAGTAATAACTGAAAATAACATCGTATTACTCTGTTACTCTTTTACTTGTTTCAGTCATGTGACTGTGGTCATGCTGGAGCACCGCCTTTAGTCAAGGAAATCGACCCCAGGACTTATTATTTGCAAGCCTGGTACTTATTCTATCATTCTCTTTTGCCGAACCGCTAAGTTACGGTGTCATAATCACACCAGCATCAGTTGTCAAGCGATGTTGGGGGGACAAACAGAGACACACAAATATACACACACACACACACACACACACACACACACATATATATATATATATATATATATATATATATATATATATATATTATATATATATATGAGCGAAAACACCTAAAAGCTCCACGACGCTCCGGCAGGTGTGGTGATCCCTGTTGTACTCTTTCACCACTCTTTCTCCCACTTTTTCTTCTATTGGCCTGCTCGCTTAGCCAGCGTGGTGGCGTCATTCAAAGGCCAAAACAATGCGAAAGCATTGTGACCAGCGATGTGTAACATCTGATGGTCTGGTCGGTCATGTGATCACTTGATATATACATATATACGATGGACTTCTTTCAGTTTCCGTCTACCAAATCCACTCACAAGGCTTTGGTCGCCCAAGCCTATAACAGAAGACACTAGCCCAATGTGCCACGCAGTGGGACTGAACCCGGAACCATGTGGTTTGTAAGCAAGCTACTTACCATACAGCCACTCCTACTCCTATAAAAATGTCATTTGAGGTTCCAGAGAGTTACTTCTCAGGTTCCAGCGAGTGTATAAAGCAAATAAACATAGATAATGCTATCTTTTCCTCAGGATTTTCTATAGGCATTGATATCTAAACATTCATCATACCAGAAGTTCCCGGACTAGTTATGCCTAATAAAAAAGGCTTAAAATCATCTCCTTCGAAATAGTCACCTCGCGCATCAATACACTTGTCCCTGCATTCCTGCCACGTTTTGAATCCGACCTGAAAGTTGTTTGCCGGAAGCGAGTCGAGGACATTCTGTGATTCGTTCGTGGTTTTGACAGCGGTAATAAAACGGCGATCTTTGAGCTGCATTTTTATTGTGGGAAAAAGACTGTAGTGCGCAGGTGCTAAATCTGACAAATAGGTCTGATGAGTAAGCGAGAAATTCACGATTAAGGAGAGCTCGGTGACAGAGTGTATTGCCATCTTCAACAATCCGATTCTACATGTTCCGCAGATTCGGTCGCTTTCATTGAATGCCCTCCATCAAACGCTCCAAGATGTCATCGGTTGTCCTCCCACGATACTCATGCACAAACTAATGAATTTTCTTCCCATTTCCGTGGCATGCCCTCCAAGTCGTTCATCGTCTTCCAGAGATGCTCTTCTACTTTTGAAGCGGCGTGCCATTCCAAATATTGCTCAATGCCACTGTAGCAGATTTCCTAATGTATATATATATATATATATATATATATGCGTGAGTACACACACACGCATATGTATATGTATATATATATATATATATATATAAATATTTAGCAATTAAGGACAACTACTTAATAAGGAAAACTTAACAAGAAATTGTCAGGTAGATAGCGTAAAAACCTCATAAGAGAAAAAATTTCGAAAATAATTATTTCTTATTGAACATATTATTTATATAGAGGGCATTATACATACATGCCAGAAGGCATTATACATACATGCCAACCGTAAGAGGGACAATTAGTCATTTCTACCAAAAATATTACTAATCCCACCGAATGCAATTTTTCAAAGTAAGACATTTAAAAAAATATAGACCTGTATCACCGTGATTTCATACTTACGTACTCATCAGCAGGCCTGAATGTATTATAAATAAACAACGACCCTGCCCCGCTTAAGCCGATCAGCTAACTGCTCAACATCAACGAAGCACATGGGTGAGTTTACATATATTACATCCGGATAAATGGCAAACTTTTACGAATTGCATTTCGGGAGAGGAAAAGTTTTTTCGGAATAAAAATTTAGCAATTAAGGACAACTACTTAATAAGGAAAACTTAACAAGAAATTGTCAGGTAGATAGCGTTTGGCATGTATGTATAATGCCTTCTGGCATGTATGTATAATGCCCTCTATATATAAATTTATATATATAAATATATATATATATATCCCGCATGGCAAGATGAGTTTTACCGGATTCGAATTGTAGCTGATTCCCCTACTTTATTTGCTACAATTGGAGGCTAAAATAATGCCATGCCGACTACCTTATAATCGCCGTTCCCTTTTACTGAATAAATATTTTGTCTGGATGAACTTAAACTATATTCGTATATCTAATTCTGTGAAATATATGTCCACTTGCAAATATATATTTTATAAGTCTTGTCGTAGTTCATAATTTGAATATATGATATTTTTCATGCGTAAAATCATCCACACACATGTATCCAATTTCCCTACCTCCCACTTTGTTTTTTGCATGCATTAATTTGTATGCTCCATACATAATTAAGTACTGATATTGGATATCAGCAATTTTGCAGTCACCGTGTGATAAATTTTAGTCGATCGTATCCAGCGAAAAAAATATTTATTCCTGCTGTGTATATTCGGGATCACAACGTAGCGAATATATTGGTAAATTAATTATTTGAATTACACGTAAACAACAACTTAGTGCGCATCTATGAAGCATGCACAACCACACAAGCACACTCATATACGAACACGCACATATTACCACAAACACATATTACGTGTTAAGTGTCAAGAAAAAGATTACTCAGTAACATATTTGAGCTTATTAATATATTTTATCTTAGCCGACTCTATCTCCTGTTACTATGAGTTTCAACTATAGGTGCAGAGGTTCTTCAGACTCATAAGTAGTGAACTTCCAGTACACCGACAACTGAAACTCACCACAGCAAGAGACTGACTCTATAAAGATTAAATATATTATATACTATGTGTGCGCGTGTGTATATATGCATGCATGTATGTATGTATGCTTAACAAGAATTGCTGTCTATCAGATTTCATTCTCAAGTTATGTTAGAAATGTGGAGCCGGCTGTGTTGTCGCAAAGAATGCTTCTCGGAAATATACAATTGTTTAGTTGGTCTGAGTATGCAGAAACAGAAAACGCATAATTGTAACACACACACACGCACGCACAACATATATATATATATATATATATATATTTATATTTATATTTATATTTATATATATACACATATATATAAAGCCTGGTGGTGTGATTGCTTCACTCACGATCGCGAGATCTTAGTTTCAATTTCTAGTCTCCGGGTTGCGTCATGTTCTTAAGCTCATCGCTTCAGCTCGCTTTCACCTGTGATCACTTCGACATCTGGCTTAAGCAACGCGCACCTAATGGACGGAGGACTTAACGTGCAACACATACGTTTGTTCACTGTAAGCAAATCATTTCTTGAGGTCGAAAACGCATACGTCGCCTTTGACGGTAGAGTCCATGATATATTATATATATATATATATATATATATATATATATATATATATATATATATATGGCTAATAGGTTATATGGGACATACCTGTCTTCACGGCCGAAAAACAGCTGTCAGCTATAATGTAATTGTATTTTCTATTTATATTTCTATGTCTAGTTATATTTGTAATATATTATGTATAATGTCATTGCTGTTGTGTGATGGTTTAATAAAGTATTGAGTGGGTATTATCTGATGGTTGATGATTGATTTAGGTATGTTTCTCCATTTTCTCATTGTGTATATATATATATATGTATATATATATATATCTATATATATATATATACATATATATATATTGATAGAAATGGTTAGACAACAAAAGAATGAACGAGACCTCGATATTATTTAAATAGAGGAATTTATCTGTAAATGTAATATGTGACAGTTATTCGGTAGCCATGATAAAACTCCGAGTTTCGGATGTCGGGGTGAAAATGGTATAGGCGCATGTACGTCGGTGTGCAGGCGCGCATGTGTAGATATGGAATGCGCGCTTACGCGAATACTATAAACATTTGTACTCCCTTACTTTTCCTCCCTCCCCTCACTTGGCAGTCATTCAAATATCTTTTTTGTCATAATAACGGTCAATCACACAGTAATTTCCCTTTGTTTAACGGTCATTTTCATAGCATTTTCCCGAAGGCCGGATAACTGAAGAGATGGCGGCGTGGATTTCCACCCCGGCATCCGAAACTCGGAGTTTTATCATGGCTAACGAATCATTGGCACACACACAGACACACACACACACACACACATATATATATCTATCTATATATATATATATATATATATATATAATATATATAGAGAGAGAGAGAGAGAGAGAGAGAGAGAGAGAGAGAGAGAGATAGATAGATAGATAGATAGATAGATAGATAGATAGATAGATAGATAGATAGATAGATAGATAGATAGATAGAAGATAGATAGATAGATAGATAGATAGATATAATAAACATATGTATACTAATGAAACCCAGCCGAAATTCAAATGTTAGTTCCATAACAAATTTTCAGCTAAACTTGTTCATACTTCTCAGCTTCAGTAACACCTATATGACGTAGATGTACTCAATTAGTAAACATAACAGGTAATCAAGTAAGGCTCTGTTTTACGTTTGACTTGAGGTTCTGGTTCACTGCACATATTTACATCTACACAACTTTTGCTATTGATTTTTTACTCCCCATTCAGCCATTACCTGGTTACTCTATGATAGAGATTAAATAGAGACAAAAGCACTAAAATATATATTCAAAGTTATATGTATTTTTAGAATAACGCTGTGATGTACATACAGATAAGTAGATACATTGTCAGAAGCTTACACACCTACAGATATATATATATATATATATATATATATATATAGATAAGATATAAAAGACAAAGGAATATGCATACACAATATGTACAAATAGCATGTATTGGAATATACAGACTATATGTATACTTAACAATACGCAACCGAAACGACCTATAGTTCTTGGTGTATCTTCGCTCGCACCTCCGTACTATGATTTTAATTGTAGTAAGAAAATGTATCTTTAAATACAAGCACATACACACACACACACACACACACACCCACACATACACATATATATATATATATATATATATATATATAATATATATATATATATACGCACATACATTAGCCTATGCGTTTCTATTTACACGTGACCGTTCCTGTATTCCAATCCATAACTGTTAGTGATATTTAACAGTCTATGATTTGTTTGGAAAATGTTTAAGCCGAAGCCTGAAACACTGACTAGCCGAATATTCTATTCAGTCTTCTTTTCTTCGATTCTTGGCTCAACAAAGGTCCCTTTGCTTTAACAAGCTATTCCCTTATGAAATACATCAAAATCTTACAATTACATCTCTTGTGTTTCCATCAGAAATCAATATTCTATTCCAAATAAAGTTCTTGTAACTCTTCACTTTGAATTCTGCACATAATTTATTTGTTTTAAAAAATACCGTATGGATTTACAATGTTGCTTTGAAGATGTAGTTAAAACAACCATTACTTTCCTGATAGTTTATTTTTCTTTCCTATTATTTGTATTGTATTTACTTAATTTGGTTGAATTTATATCCATCGGTTTTTTCTCTGTATTAGCTGGTGGGTGCTATTCGCAATCCTTTATATTTATTAATATTGGGACACAATATAGTATATATGTCAACAGAATCAGGAGTATAACATACATATTTTCAGGCAATTATCCAATTCCTTTCATAATGGACATTTTTTAACCGTAGACGAAATGGTAGTTCTTTAGTGAACAGCTTCCTTATGTTCATAGCAGTAGCAGATTATATCTGGACCCTACAAAACCCTGCATATTTCCAAGGTCATTAGGATTAAAATGGACTTCATCAAATTAATATCAGCGCTCTTTAGATGAAGGAGTACGATAAATCAAATCAACGTCATTGGCAAAGAGCGAATTCATAGTCACAGAACCTGCAAGAAATAGTCGCTAAATAAACCAGATATATTTTACTCTGGCATAAAAGAAATAGGATAAGTAAATCTATACTCAAGATATCTAAATGATATATTGAATGCTCACAACTAAGATGATTTTCCGTCGTAGTTCTGGTATATCCGAAAGACAGCAGCTACATTTATCTGCTTAGTTCAAATAAAACAATGAGTAAAGTTTATTCAGACATATGATAACTGGAGAAGATTTGTACACCAGAACAAATACATTAAGTTATCTCTTCATATACGTAATTGTTTGCACAACTTAATCATTTCTATTTCTTAGAGATTTGTAATGCAAACACCGCTATGCTGTCTAATAAATTGATATGGCGCATCAACAAAATTAACGTAGAATGATTACTACGTGGAAATCATTTCAATATTTTACTGATTACAAGTGTTGACAGTGGCCATACTGCTGGATATATAATACATTATACCTACAGGCAGCACTTAATCAATTGAGAGCCAGTGGGTGCGGGTAGAATGTGGTAAGAATAATAATTATAGTTACTTTGTCTGAAGGTCAAGTTATTATACATATATCCATTACTACTTTAGATTGTCATACGTCAGCCATTAAAGCATTAGATTATCTGAATACAGTCAACACATAATTTTGTATTTAATTATAAAACACATCTCTAACATGTTTCATGACCTGCTCGAAAACTTTATCAAAACTACTGAGACACACTTTATGCTCTTAATAAACTACATATTGTATGATACGATCAAAACAGCAGTTGAAATATGTTCGCGTAGATGGAAAGCATTTGTCTATATATTTCTCAATAGCAGCGCTGACCTAGGCGGCGAGCTGGCAGAGACGTTAGCAGACTGGGTGAAATGCTTCGCCCTTTTTCGTCTGCCTTTACGTTCAGAGTTCAAATTC
>NC_043001.1:93636779-93639279 GCF_006345805.1 Octopus sinensis | reverse complement strand
TATAACTGAATCTTAAAAAATACTAAATACGTAAGAAAACAAAATATTTACTACAAGGATTCGAAGCTAACATATGGCATTCGACCATAGTGTCTTATCATTACTGAGAATATACTCCACTGTTTTTTCAATGAATGACACTTTAATAATACACTGTGTAACAACTCCAAATATTAATACATTTATCAGTTGTCTTCATGTTCTGAGTTCAAATTCCGCCGAGGTCGATTTGGCCTTTTCACCCTTTCGGCGTTGATAAAATAAGAACCATTTGAACCCTGGGGCACATTTAATCGACTTAGCCTCTCCCCCAAATCTGATGGTCCTATGCCATAATTTGTAAAGAATATATTTACAACTTTTGTCTTGTTCCTGATCCTAATGTACCACGATAGAATTTTAATCAAAATAACTAATTCAAATCATCGATATTTACTTCAGCAAGCACAAGGTATTGTGTCTAGACATACAACAAATCATAACGGTCATTATTTAAAATAACAGAAGAAGCAAAATCGCCCACAGATTTGGATCTACAATGAAATGAGAAATATTTTTAGAAACTTCAGATTAGCTTTAAAATTAGACGGATTTTTCATTAAATTCCTATTGATATTTAATCACTTAACCTTTATTCAAATATAATTCTGAATAAGAGAAAATTTTACACACGCACAAGCATACATACTAACACACAGACAGATATATATATATATATAGACAGACAGATAGACGGACAGACAGAGACACAACCAGACACACAGATAGGCCGTAAACAACATTAAGTCAATTGAAATTATAAATGTAATGAGAAGAAAGTCATTAGCATTAATCAAAATTACTCTTGAAAAAAGTCCGTGTGAATGCGAGTGTTGACTCATATAAACATGTGTTCACATGTAGACGTATGTGTCTTTCTATCCACGTATTACATGTATATATGTGTACTTCACTCTCTTTCTCTGTCTCTCTCTCTCTTCTCTTATATATACACACACACACACAACACACCCATATATATATATATATATATATAATATATTATATATATATACATATTCGAGGGAAACCGCTATGTGACACCCTTATGCTATATATGTGCAGAGGAAAATATCAACATGTTGACGTCGTAACATGTAAATGTTAAGTGTGTTCACATCAGCTTATGATTCACAGTCACTTGTAGATGGTGAATTAACTTAATCTTTCTTGTGTTGTAGAAAGCTTCATGTATATTTGCATAGTACTTTAATTTGCACAGACCTTTCTAACGGAATATCAATGAACTAAACGAATATTAAGAAATATCACATTACTACTACAACCTTTTAATTTCGTTTCGTTTTTTCTCCTCTTGTAAATAAGATGTACATGTTAGCTTTTGTTCCAACCGTTCTGTATTTCGTACGTTCTGTTTGTTGTCACTTGGACCAAATTTCGTAGCGTTTTTGAAAAGGAGTATCTGGCACCAGAATTCTTTTGTCTTAGTTGACAAAATTATTATAAATTAAAATTCAGGAAACAGAAATTTGGTTTCGGCGTGTACTTTCATATTGAGACAATCTCACCAGTATCTAGAGTGTTTTGTTGCACAGTAACAGGTCGACTAATGCCACTGTGAGAAATTTAATTGACTGAAACTTTGTAGAAGCCTGTTACATGCACACACACATACACACACAAACACACACGCACATGCACACACACGATATGTATATGCATGTATACACAAAAACATGCAGGCATACACACACAAATATACATCTATAAATATATATATATGTATGTACGTATGTATGTCGTATACATGTGTGTATGTGTGTGCATGTGTCCGTAAGTATTTGTATGTCTCGTTGGGTTTTCCTCCCCACCACTTGATAACAGGAATTCGTTTGTGCTTGTCCCAGTTTCTTACTAATTCGACACATGTTATGATCGATTAAATGCTTCAATGTCTTGCTACAGCATAACCGCAGATTAACGACTGATACATGTAATTAAAACAAATGAGTATAAGCACGTGTTCGCATATAAGAATAACAAAAACATTGTCAATGCATCGTACACAAATTGCTTGTGCTATTGTCGATATTGCTCTGTACGCCCAAATCCTTCAATGGCTATAAACCCATAAATCTATTTTCTTGTATCTGCAAATTGATAAATACATTTTATATTCATAATGATTTTTACATTTCATAGTTTTGCTAAATGTGCGTAAGTTTACTCTGTGAAATGAGCCTTATTCTTTTGAAAAAGGAAATTCATATATTTCAGCAGCTATCTAAATCATCAATGCACTTAGATACGTTAAAAGGTAAAAGAAATGTTTTATATAAAATTATTGTACCTCGTGATTCATAAATAATGTATTTATATAAATTGGGCGGATAGTAATATTACAGTGGATGCAAGTGGAAGATTTGAGTGAGAAGGTAGCAATCTCTTCTCAGATATGCTGCTGGAAAATGTCGAAAGCCTGACCAATGTGCTGTAAAGC
>NC_043001.1:93586779-93626779 GCF_006345805.1 Octopus sinensis | reverse complement strand
AAAACTTTTTTGAACCCATATTATTCAATGTTTCCTTAAATGTAACTTTTGACAATCTTTTACCAAAGAGTGAAACCGGTTAAGTAAATAAACATCGTTTAAATTGCATTTTCAAACCTTTTTTCTTATATATATGTATATATATAAATATATGTATATATATGTATATATATATATATATATAATATATATATATATATAATATATATATATATATATATATATTATATATATATATACGCACGTATCTCCCCCCCCCCCTGTATATATATATGTTTGTGTGTGTGTATGTATTCACGTGTGCCCATACGCAACTGTTACTTATTTGATCGTCCCCGAACAGGTGAAAGGCAAAGGCGACGGAATTTTAACTCAGAATGTGAAGTCGAAAGAAATACCGCTATGCATTTTATGCAGTGGGCTTACGATTTTGCCTGTTCACCGACTGAAAGAATTAATGTTATTATTAAGATATGCAAAAGCAGAGAGCTGGCAGTATCGTTAGCACGACGGAAAAAATGCTTAGCAGAATTTCTTCTAGCGCTTTAGGGTCTGAGCTCAAATACCACCAAGGTACATTTTGATGTTTCATCATTTCGGGTTCGATAAATATCAGTGCCACAGGAGCACTGGGGCCCTATAAAAATCAACTAGCTCCCTCCCATAAAATCTTAGGTATTGCGACTATCATGGATAAAATTAGTATCGTTTTGCCTCTGCGAAACTGGTATGTTGTATTTAATTGAGATTAATGTTTAGGTGCATCGATGTCGCTGTTGTATTCTTCTTCTTCTTCCAATCAGGACTCACGTCATTAACCACATAGAATAATCTCTAATTCGATCCTACTCTAAGCTACTAAGAATGCGTTTGGCAACTTGAAGATCCACCCACCGCACGCAATAGACTAGCGGTTGCATGGGCGCGAAAGCTACGTTGTGGCATTTAACGGGTGGAGAGTTGAACCATCCTGGGGGTACAGAGGATTTGCAATCTAGACTAGGGTCTGAAAGTTTACAACACCATGGTTTCTCTGCATTGTGGCAGAAGTAGGAAGAAAGAGTGAGAGAAAGTTGTGGTGAAAGAGTACGGCGGAGTTCACCACCCCATCCCGCCGGAGCTTCGAGGAGCTTAGGTGTTTTTTCTTCAATAAACATTGACAATGCCCGGTCTGGGAATCGAAACCGAGTTCTTACGACCGCGAGTCCGCTGCCCTTAGCACTAGGCCATTGCGCCTGCACCGCGCTGTTGTTGCCAATATTATTCTAGTATTTACTGCCACCTCTACTATTACGGCGACTGGTGCTGCTGATGGTAATGATGATGAGGTGATGGAGGAAGAGGAGTGGTGGAAGGGGAAGTGGGGGATTTTGTTTAATTTTGTAATTATAATGTTTCTTGTTTGGAATCATAATACGCACAACCATGATAGACACCTCACATTGATTTATTTAATTGCTTTCATTCCAAAAGCATTGTACTAATTCTTATTTTTAGTTATACTTCTATTCAGTCGGGACCTCATAACAATCAGTATACAGGTCACCTACATTGCAAACACATACTCGTCTACATATTTACTTATCTACTGATATATAATCTCGCATACACAAGCGAAGGCATTGGAAGACATAGATATAAATATATAACCATCTATTTATTTATCCACAGCCAGATAAATAAATTGATAGATAGATAGATAGATAGATAGATAGATAGATAGATAGATAGATAGATAGATAGATAGATAGATAGATAGATAGATAGATAGATAGATAGATAGATAGAGGAAGAAAGAGAGATATTGAGAAAGTGTGAGAGAGGCAGCGATGAATTGATTGGACGGATAGCGGTACATAATGCACTAGAAGAGGGAGACAAACATATAGGATTTTTTAAAATTCAAATTCTGATTGTGTTTTCATAGATATTTATTAGATTTTGATATGAGCAACACAAATTCTAATTTGAGTTTGTCTGATTCTGCACGTGTATTTTACGACTGTGAGTGATCAGTCTCCATTTGTATTGACAAATTTTTTTATGCATTTTCATTATGATATATGTCACTATAAATATTCTCATGAGTATGTACAACTTGTATTCACACACATTACATCTTCATACGATTATTAAAACCATGAAATATTTATAACTGATACTCGTGACATTCCCTGCTGGTACTATCTTCTGGTTATGTGTCTCAGATACATAAACAGTACATCTCAGAGACAAGTTTTCTTCCTTAGAACCAAGATTTATTTCAAACCTGAAATGGCGCACGCCGGCGCTCATGACATCTCTATTATGACCAGTAAATTTCCACTCCGCTTTCTCTATAGATTCATTTCTCCGTTCCGTCAAAAATACAACTACTGCTTAACCCCCTGTTCATCGAGGATTAATCGGGTGTTGGGAATTATCTGGACGTAGCTCAAACTGATCACATGATGTTCGCAAATATTACAACAAACTGAGAATCAATACTCGTAGCAATACCTGTAGACGGGGCTGAAAAATTCCAGCAACCTTTTATTCCGCCAGTAAGAAAATGAATGACGCATCTGATCTGACTAACGTCTTTACAGACTCTCAGCTCAGTTTTGAAAGAAATCACGTTCTTTTCATGTGCCCGACTCTGATCGAGGGAGTACCTTTTGTAATACATCAGCCAGCTTTCCCTACATCTCTTATTTGAAGAGCACATGGAATGACACTCTGTTTTGAGAGGAATCGAGATTCATAAACTTATTCCTCGTTATTTTCATTTAAAATAAGTCAGGTACAGAAGCATTTTTTTCGATGACCGAGATTTACTATCTCCTTTTCTATCGTAACGCTTCCAAAGAATGTTTGACCACAGTAGGTAGAATTCTTCTTATAAATAATTAAGTCTGCGATAGAACTCCATTTTCCTCCGTCAACTTATGTCTATTTGTGCTTAGAATTGTGCTCTAAATTCCAAAGTTCCCTTTTATCTCTATATATATAAACGGCAAAAATATCTGCGTGTGTCCTTTATACAAATCCACAAGTTTTCAGTTAGAGGGCTCGCACTTTCTATGGTCATTTAAAACCGTCCAACGGTGGTCGTGCACAACTTTACATTTCCCCACTCACCCTGCAAAGCCATTAAAAAAATCAATAGAAGTGACTCTTTTGTGAATTTTCTATCCAAAACCCAATCAAAATGCCCGAAACTTGATACGCCAATTGCCAGCAAGCTGTATGTGATTGGTCGGAGATTTGGACAGTACTCGCGTGTATGTGTGCACGCACGCAGCTGTATATGCAGGCAGTAGCCCTTTGACTCTGCGTTGCCGGGTCATAGTGCTAGTATTGTATAACGTTTTCCTGTTTTCAGAAACTTGGTGTTTGATAGAATACCACTTTTTGGTAGCATGTCAGCTTTCTAATCTAACTCAGATATTGTAATCATGAAACAAATCAAAATGGAAGATTGCAAAAATATATGTAGACATTTAAAATATCTAAGGATGAATTACTTTTCAAATAGGGAAAAGTGGTGATCGGGTAAATCTTTCAAACTTCTTTGTTACTTTGAAAATTCAAAAGAATTTCTTCTATGCGTCAGGCAATCCTAGTAGTAAATATCTTTAAGTAGAGCTCTGCAAAACGTTAGCTTTCTCAGCGAACACGGAAAGCAAGGGGGGGAGATGATGATGATGATGATGATGATGATGATGATGATGATGATGATGATGGTGATGGTGATGATGGTGGTGATGGTGATGATGATGATGATAGTGAAGAAGAAAAAGAAGAAGAAGAAGAAGAAGAAGAGGCAAATAAGATTAATAATAATGATTTCTTTCAAACAGATGATTGTGATATCGATGAGGATGATGATGAGATAATAATAATAATAATAATAATAATAATAATAATAAAGATGGCTGCACTTGTAATGATCACATCAACATGGTAATGATAAATGCAGTGTGATCATGTTGATGATGCTGATGAATATAAAAACAACAATTGGATAGGGAAGATAATTCGAAGAACAGAAAGAAAAATAATTTAATAATATCAACAGAGATTTTTCCTGTCTATTTCCAAATTCTAGTAAATGCCATATCGACTAAAATTGGAAAAGGGCATGAAGAAAATCAGCACGCAGTCTTTTGATCTTTGCTGAAACAAAAATCAATGTGTTAATTCTAGTACAAAACTAAATTTATCCGGAACATTACCATATTCAATATTGGCGTATATCAAGTAAAATCGTTTTGTGCACATTTTTCTGTCAGCAATAAAAATAACATACTCAACATTTGGGTAAATACTGGGATGGTTTGTACATTTATGTGAAGGCAGAGTATTGACAGTTATCTACTGGGTGCCGTCTCTGCGATCAGGAAATATGAAGGCAATCAATGAAGATATTCCAGTAAATATGACGTTTAGGAATTAAATATAGGAGCATTACTTGAAGACAAACGGAAACAAATGTCCCAAAGAGACGTTGCAAAGGGAACCAGGCAACTGTTTTAATGTGTAGTGTGTTGGTGTTAGTTGTCATCATCATCATCATGGAAGTTTTATTGTTCTTGCTATTCTTTAATACGAAGGCTAAAACTGATCTAGCACGTATGTTATCAAATATATTTCATCCATTTCGAACTAACACTACGTATCTAGGAGCACAATAGTTCGGGATCTGCCTTTTTTAAAGATAGAAGTTGAGACGTATTTACCAGTTATTTATAATACGTCGATTGTGTTCACATGCCTACATAGTTGATTGAGAGTTTGGAACGTTGATTTAAGTGAAAATGCCTATACCATAACCATACTGAAGTATCGAATCGCATGCATTAAACTATATATTTCTGCTATGCCTTATAGTCTGTGGCATAGGGATTATACGGTATATATATTCATTCATGTTTATATTAGTGATAAAATAGGCAGCTAATGTTAATGGTATTACCGTTTCATCTGAATGGTTGAAAGTTTGTATATAGGTTAACTGGAAATGTCAATGTATCAATAGATGTTCAGAAATATGCGTGTTTGGTAACAAAGTTTTGGTTAAATGCTTAGTGTTTTCTTTGAGATTTGAGATGACAAAAAGAGAAGCAAATATAAAAGAGAATTCATCATGGAAGGTTCTAACCGCTTGCGACTTCAGAACAACAGTGTTCCTAACAATGCAGGTTCCATCCATTGCAAATATTAATAAATACGTGTATTGCTCGGGAGCTGTTGCCGCTATTAGCCGGTGTCCTTAACTATTACCCACAGATGCAAAATAAATATCACATTCATAAAGCAAACTAAAGAGCAAATAAGTGATCACGTCAAACGCTAAAATGAAGAGACGAGTTACTGTTGGGTTTACATGGAAGCATGTTTTGTTTTGGCCTGAAGCTTTTATCTAATCCTCTAATGAACTTGTGAATGTCATGAACTTGACATTTCTATAAACTTGATCAATTTTAATGCAAGAAATCAATGGATAAGAACATATTTACAATAATCTCTGTTTACTGGAAATGTATTTCGTTGCTGATAAATACACACTGGAATAACTACTTACATATAAATGTTATATCATGTGGAGTTACAAATTTGCGTGGTAGTAAATGCATTAGAATAGATCGGAAGTGGTTTGTGTATTATAACAAACCAATATAAATCACTAGACAATATTTCAGTCATAAAAATTTCATTCGCTAGAAATGCGTCTTGTTTTCATTTTACTAAATAAACTGAAGAATCGTAAATGAATGAACGATTGGATGTTTTGTTACCCATGTCTTTATCAGGATGAGTGGCTATCTTCAATTAAGAAACAAATGCAATTTCCGTATCAGTTCAATGGAACATTATTCCTTATGTTTCGTTAATTTCATTTCTTACCTATCTTTTAAAGAGTTTTGAGTGATTGTTGACCATCATCTTATATTTTGAAAATGAAAATGATAGAAGTTAAATGTGAAAGGCTCTGGATGTCGAGATTGAAGAGAAGTTTAGAGGGGCCTGGACGGAAGGAGAAATAGTTGAACAAAAGAAGTGCGTGGTTTGTGTCATGGATGTGAGAGGGGAGGGAAGCCACTAGGGGGGCGAGGACACGGTCAATATATCTGGAGATGAATTCGGCAGTTGCAGGCAGAGATGTATATATATATATACCCAGAGATAGATAGATATATAGATGGATAGATAGATAGATGGATGGATTTATGAAAACAGCATGTTCTCTATGTGTAATAGAATAGCGTCCAATGAAGAAGTAACTTCCAGCCATTCATTTCATAGCCTGTGCCTGCTAAAGGGCATACTTAAAAGTCCGCCGTGCCAGCGTAGATAGTTATCAATGATTATTATATTTAGACTAATGATCCAATATTTATGAAGTATACTGTTACATTTAATTAATTGCATATCATTCTCACATGGAAAACTTTTTACTAGTAATAAAAAAATAAACTGGTAATGATACAAAACCGTATGACGAAATATCAAGTCATGTACGAATAACAGAATTTCAAGAAAAAAATAAATTATTTAGCTTAGAAACTAATTAACAATATTTCAGAGGTGATTTATGCTAAATGTTTATGCAATGAGATATTGCAAAGCCGCAATGTTGTTGAGCAATGAAGCTACCAACATCATAAGAAAAACTATCAAAGGAAACTAAAAAAAAAAACAGAAGAAAGTAAAGCATTAAAGCAACAGTAGTAGTCGTAGTAGTTGTAGTAGGAGGATGAGGAGTGCTTCCCCTGCATGTAGCGGTGGTCGTGTTGATAGTAGTAGGTTGGACAAGGTGCTTGTTGACTGCGTAGTCGTCACAGTAGTAGTAGTAGTAGTAGTAGTAGTAGTAGTAGTAGTAGTAGTAGTAGTAGTAGCAGCAGCAACAGCTGCAATAGCCGTAGCATTAGCGGTACTAGTGGCAACGGGTGCTGGTGCTGGTGCTGAAGCTGGTACTGGTGTTGGTGGTGGTGGTTGTTACTAATGTTATAGTACTGGTTGTAGCAGTAGTAGAAAAAATAATAAATAGTAGTAGTAGTTGTTGTAGTAGCAGTAGTAGTAGCAGCAGCAGCAGAAGCAGCAATAGTTGGAGGTAAATGGGACGTGATGAAGAAGGAAAGGAAAAAAGAACCAGAAATATTGTAATAAGACATAATCTAATGAGAGGGAAATTTTTTTTTACAAGTTCAATCAGGAGTAGGATAAATAACAAGAAGGACAGCAACATCTACAGAAACACAAGATTGTGAAGAAGAAGAAGAAGAAGAAGAAGAAGAAGAAGAAGAAGAAGAAGAAGAAGAAGAAGAAGAAGAAGAAGAAGAAGAAGAAGAAGAAGAAGAAGAAGAAGAAGAAGAAGAAGAAGAAGAAGAAGAAGACAAGAGCAAGCGATATTAGAATGAAGGCACGAAATAAATATCATTAAGGAGAATGAAGAGTTGTTTTGAAAAGAGAGAGAGAGAGACGGTGGAGAAATGAGATATTGAGATAATATAAATAAAAATATGGTTAATGAAAATTGAAGAATAAAACGATTGAGAGGGAAATGGCTTTGAAAGAAACCATCAAGTTATTTAGTTGATTATGGAAAGTGACGAAAGACGGGAGGATATAGTGTTGATGGGGTGAAAAAGTATCTTGTTAAAAGTCACATTATAAACCGCATTCTGAAAGGAAAAGGTACTTTTTTTCTTAAACGAAAACAAAAGGGTAGACAAAGAAATAGAAAAGAAAAAAATATATATATATATATATATATAAGATGAAATAAAAATATACCTTGTAAAGAATTAAATTTATTTTTTTTATTGTTCGTTGTTTTAAGATCACTTTTGGCTTCTTTACATGACACGTCTTATGTTTCCGTCCTCGAAAAATACTAGCGTGACAGTTACGAAATGATGGCGTCGCTGTTATAAAAATGAAAGGATGATTGAGTGCTTGTCAAATTAGCTCCGGTATCCTCTTCAAGGTATTTTAACGTTTGTACGAATAGTAATCTGTGAATCGTATACATACTATACGTATTTATGTGTACATATGTATGTCCCTAGATAGATAGCTACATTGACACACAAGCACACACACGCACATATATATACATACACATACATATATGAATACACATGTATATGTGTATATATATATATATATTATATATATATATATATATATAATATATATATATATATATATTATATATATATATATATATGCGTGTGTGTGTGTACATTCATAGACAAATTTCGGTGTGGTATAATATATATATATATATATATATATATATATATATGAATCTACGTATGAATATATATATACACAGACATATGGAAAAGGTAGAGTAAATATGTGCGTGAATCTGTATGTGCAAATTAATGTATATATGTACATATATACGTGCATGTATGTGTGCATTTATGCATGTAGATATAAAACTGTTCGTAATAGTGTATCTGTGTGCTTGTGTGATTTTTTTTTAATGAACTCACACGTGAATTTTTTAATAAACGCCCAAAATATTTAGACACAAGTCTAAATATTTATTATTTCGTTTCTCTGCTTGCTAAGTTTCTCACCCATTCATATACGTTTATCTCAAGGCAAGTGCATTGTATCCGCTTAGAATTTATTTTGCAATTTCTTAAAGTAATAGTGTTCAACTATAAATGAAAGGCTTGAAATTTAGAGGGACGGTGCTAGTCGATTACAGTTTCCAAAGCTCGAAAAAATAAAACAGAAAGTTGACCTCGGCAGAATTTGAAGTCAGAACGACAAAATGGATAAAATGCTGCTAAGCATCTTGCCCGACGTGCTGTCGATTCTGCCAGTTCTCCACAGTATTCCTTAAAGTAGTATCAACATGAAAGTCTGTTTCGTTTGTTTGGTTTCTTTTTTGTTATTGAAAACCGTTTCTAACATATTTATATGAATCAAGATATAATTTCTATAATGTAACGGGATATAAAAATTTACCGTTGAAGTTCTTATCTAGCCAAGATCAGCTGTGTTATTGTACTATTATAATACGTGTATTCAATGAAAGCAGTTGTACAGCCCACGGATACATCGCTTAGACTATGTTATATAAACGTTAATTGATAATTTTGTAATGTACTAAATAAAGGTGTACAAAAAGTAACCAAAGTGTACAGAAGACTGAGATAGCTTTAAGTAAGACATGAGAATTCAGCTGAAAATGCCCTGAAGGATATTTATAATGATCATCGTTGTAAAATCGAATGTGCATTGAAGGGATTTGATTCTTAAAGATCCACGACCTCAAAAGGATATTCTAAGAAATTGAACCCAGTGCTTATTTAAATCTGCTACGTACTCTCTCAGCGTGGAGTCGCATTGGTACAGTGGTTAGTGCAGTGGACTCGTGGTCATAGGATCGGAGTTTCGATTCCCAGACCGGGCGTTGTGAGTGTTTATTGAACGAAAACACTTAAAGCTCCATGAGGATCCCGCTGGAGAATCCTGTTGTATTCTTTCACCACATCTTCATCACTCTTTCATCCTGTTTCTGTTGTACATGTATTTCAAAAGGCCAGCCTTGTTACACACTGTGTCACGCCGAATCTCCCCCGAGAACTACGTTAAGGGTACACGTGTCTGCGAAGTGCTGAGCCACTTGCACGTTAATTTCATGAGTTGGCTGTTCCGATAATCGGATCAGCTGGAACCTTCGTCGTCGCAACCGACGGAGTGCCAAGGATTCTCTCAGCATTTACCAAATTAATTGCTTACTTCAATGTAAAATAGACGCACACAGATTATCTAGAGGTATGCAGACAAACACACACACACATACAGGCAAAATTGAGCGTTCAGTTGAGAAATGCCTGATTCTTTTTCTGTCTACCATTTTTCTCTTTTCATTAACTTCTTTCTGTAAGGGAACGTTGGCTCAAAGTGTTTAAAGATATCTTTCAATTTTCTTGAGTGTCACCCTGATACACATTTTAAAATCGTTTCTCAAACCGTCATTATGTTTGCTGTTGTGCCATATATAGATATATATATTTATATGAGAGAGAGAAACAGACAGAAACAAGGAAAATGCAACTTGTATTTGAACACTATGCAAATATTCTTTTAAAAGAAGCCTTGCTTTAATTTTTCCAAAATTTAATTGTTTTCCATACTTAGAGTTGAACGTCTCAATGACTGAAACCTGTACTGAAATTTTTTTTATAAAATTATTTTAGCATTTTCTATCTTGACTGTTTCCATATATATATATTTAAATGATGAGGGAGATAAATTGAATATTAATTTAATTAATGTCAATTTAAAACTAGTAGCCTAGCATATATAAAAAAATCTGAATAAGCAGAAGAAATTTCAATACCTGTGCATATTTAGGAATAAACCACTACGTGGATAACCAATACGCCAGAGGAAGATAAGATACGATCTAACTACAAAGAAAAGAGTGTTCCCTGGAGAACATTCTTTTCGTTGTAGTTAGATCGTATGTGATCTTCTTCTACCGTATTGGTTATCCACCTAGTGGTTTATCCCTATACACACACACACACACACATACATACACACACACATATATATATATATATATATATATATATATATACATGTCGACCTTGCACACTATTGCCACGGAGATGTATAATCACGATGCTAACGTGCGCTGTAATGTTGATTTCTTGTCCTGTTGGACACTGATACTTCTAAATTAGAATTTATAATTATGTTCTCCATCTGCAATTATGGCTAGTTCTAGGAATGATATTTAATGAATATGTTGTTGCTGGTGTATTATGTATGATAATCATATCATCTCTTGCGATCAGTCATTGTGTGGATATTTTTCCTATTTGATTTTTTTTCTTTTTTACATTCGAACCGAGATGTTAAGGATATTGTGGAAACACTGATTCCATACTAACGTACAAAGCAAGCAACGATCAAATGACAGGATAATTACGGCACATCTGCAGGCTAAATTGGAAATGGAAAACAGAAATTGTCCGTGCTGCCATGCATATGCATGAAAGTGCTGTGATATTGTTTGCCTTATATCGAAGTATTATATGTACTCACTAATGGCAGCGTGGTAATTACACACATAAAATAACATAACAAGGAACGGAAAAATTTCTATGCATTGTGTGTTTACGTACTTCTAAGCCATTACGTTGAGCTGTGGTACAGCGTTAAAAATTGTCATAGTTTTGGCATGGAGTCATAACTCATACCGTATTGAATTTTGTTTCCTGATTCATTCATCTCTAAAATGGAATTAGCTAGAATCTCTACGGAGCTCCTCTTGTAGATTATCTCTTTATTTTCTTCTTTTACTCACTGCTACTCTATCAATCTTAATCTGTATCAATCATTTGCACTCCGTTGAACTCCATACCCTACGCGGTACTTTACCAACATAGCATAATTTTTTTAATATGTGTGTGTGTGTCTGTCTGCCTGTGTGTCTACATATATGCGCAGAGATACACACAGATAGATGATAGACAGACATACATACAGACAGACAGACAGAGAGATAGATAGATAGATAGATAGATAGATAGATAGATAGATAGATAGATAGATAGATGACAGACAGATTGATAGACAGATACATAGATAGATAGAAGACAGACAGATTGATAGACAAATAGATAGATGATAAATAGATAGACAGACCAATAGATAGACAGATAGATAGACGGACAGACATACAGATAGATAGATAGATAGATAGATAGATAGATAGATAGATAGATAGATAGATAGATAGATAGATAGATAGATAGATAGATAGATAGATTGGTAGACAGATAGACAGACAGATAGATATATACAAGTAGCAGCAAAGTGAAAAAATGTACTCAAAATATTTGGTTAGAATTAAGAATATTTAATAACAGGTTGATAGATGATAGACAGACTGATAGATAGACAGATGGACGGACAGACAGACAGACATATATATATAGATAGATAGATAGATAGATAGATAGATAGATAGATAGATAGATAGATAGATAGATAGATAGATAGATAGATAAGTTTCTTTATTGGCCACACAGGGCTGCACACAGATGGGACAAGTTACAAGGTAGAGCTTTTCTTTTGGGGGATGAAAAAAAGGGGGTGGCGTAGGTTTTCGATCAAGAGGGATCGTAAAAGGGAAGAAAAGAACAAAAAAAAAAAAAAAAGAAAAAATGAAAAAAAAAAATAGAATAGATAGATTGATAGATTGGTAAACAGATAGACAGACAGATAGATATATACAAGTAGCAGCACGGTGAAAAAATGTACTCAAAATATTTGGTTATAATTAAGAATATTTAATAACAGGTTGGCTCAGTTCCGCCTTCCTTATAGTTTTGCGTGCACAAACCAGTCCATATCATCATATAAACGACATTGGAAACCATACAACTGGGAATAAGGACGCCATCTATGCAAGAAGTTTGTGTAAAGAATCAAGAGTTCTATATGTAACCAATTTTGAAAATTTGTTTTCAAAAAGCCTTTGAATGCATCATTCTCTTACTCCATTTCTCATTCTCTCCTTTCCCCTGCACTCTCTGTTCCTCTCTGTGACCCCCTTCCAGCCTCACGTTAACATCATAATCTATATATATATATAAAGCTGAATTTGTGTATGTATGGCAGGTTTGGTAGCCTTCAACTAACACTATCTCCTCCGAGACCCTGCAGCGCAAGTTGACCAAAATTGAGAATATGATAGAAGGCTTGCTCTTCCTTCCGTAGAAGTAAAAATTCAAATCGGACCATGTTAACACCAAAAATTATTTACATCAAAAAGGGTGCTTATTTTCAATAAAAATCCCTATTTTTTACGATTTTTTTACTGCTGTGTCGCCATTTTTCGGTGTATTTCAACCAGAAAAATGTACACTTAAAGAGATTAACAAGCTACATAATGCAAAATTTTTACTTTTCGAAAATTCCAATTCTAAAGGGTTGAAACAAACCCGAGCAACGCCGGGCGATATTGCTAGTAATCTATAACATAAGAGAGATGTAGGTTATTTTGCCTCTTAATCGGAGACCAAGATTATAGATAGTGAAATTTCTCTTTGAATGGCGATGTTATCAGTTCTATCTTAGAAAATTCTTGAACATTCTTTGGGTTAGGCCATTCAACTCGTTATTTGTTTCATGTTCACCGTTGTATAATTACAATAACTTTCTAAACTCTTTTGAAACTTTTCGACTGCGGGCATATTCTCACCATTCAATTCAAACTATGAATGTAAACTGTTTTTAAAAGGAAGACTAAGGAATACAATAGTGGAAAGCGGAAAGGTTTCACTTTACGCTGCATTCATTATCATGATTATATATATATATATATATATATATATGTATCCATCTAGCTTTCTCTCTATGTGTACACTTGTCTGTCTGATTGAATCTCCCACTCTGTCTGATTGAATCTCCCACTCTGTCTGATTCCCTATATATCTATCAGTACATACAGACATACACACATTCACAGACATACACAGATACAGCGATATACACGTAGATGTATGTGTGTATGTATACGTATATGTATGTAGATATACACACACATACATATACATATATCTATCTTTCTATATATATATGTGTGTGTATATATATATATATGCATGCGGATATATCGTATATATATATATATATATATATATATATATTCATATATATGTAGATAGATATATACATTGACATACTTGTATGCTTGCATGGATATACATACATACATAAATACATACATGGGTACGTACATATCTGTTATTAGTTTATTGTTTCCATTAGATACAAAGCCAAACATTTTATGAGGTGTATAATCAATTAAAACAATTTGTTCTATAACCGAGACTTATTTCAGTGCCTCCGGAAAGCGGCGAGACATTTTATACCTGCGTGTTTGCCTGTAGTATTTTGCGGAGCAAGAATAATTATGACGAATAATTATTGAATAATAACGTCAATTACATTTCCGACCACGGCAACTATGTATTGGTGGAGATTGAATGTTTACTAGGAATTACCAAAACCATGTGCCCCAGGTGTATAACTTGATAGCATCTGAGAATCGGTGTTTTATAACCTGACGCTAGCGCTAAACTTTCAATGTAGCGACAAACCTAAGAGGCTTTCCAAAGTTCTTTATGTTAAAATATTTCACCAGGTTTATTCATGTGTTTTTCATATTCATGTATTTCGATATCTAACACTCAAAGCAGAGTGATCTAAACGAAACGAGAAGCACTGATACACTCAAACAATCAATTGTCCATTTACTCATTTAAACATTCTTCTCATTATAAAATTCTAAGATTTAACTTAAACATCTGACAATAACTTGTTCGTCTACAAAACATTTTCTATTTCTTATACTTGTACATGTAATTTGTATATATGATATGTGTTTTTTGAGCTTAAAAATTTACTACTTCAAACGATGCCCTTAAATTAAACAATATTAAATACTATACAAACCAAAGCAGAGCAATTCTGACCCATTGTACACAAAGATTCAGGTAATGCTTTGTTATATTTCTTTGGTTGGTTTGATTCCATCACTAATCAACATATTGGGTGTCAATTACACAAAAAGCTAATAAATTTTGGAAACACCATAAATGTTGAGCCATATTTTCTTTATAAAGAACGGGAACGGGAAGTATAACTCAGTATTCACATTAACAACACCAAAGAAAATAAAAACAGTAGCTATATCAGCCAAATGGAGTACAATGGGTGAATATCAAAGACAGGACTTTTTTTCCTTTTTCTGAAGCGCATTCATGTTGCTCGTGTAAGTGAGTTTAAAATATTGAAGCAACGCTAAACTAGGTCTTTACAAGTGTGCAGTAGAAATGGTATAAGATGTGTGATATGTAAGAGAACCCTTTTCCGATCAATATTTCAATACAATGGTTTATTGATTACATGATCAATGCAATAGCTGCTTCATTCATTCGAATAACTTAATAGTCACGCTATATGTGACCGGTTTATGCGCACACATATTCACATACACACACATATATACATGATGAAACATTGGCACACATATGTATGTACATATATATATATTTGTATATATGAATATATGTACATATATATATATATATTTATATATATGTGTGTGTGTGTGTGTGTGTGTACATACAAGGAGAGAGATAGGGCGTAAGAGAAGCTAATAAAGAGACAGACAGGCCAGTAGGGAAAACTGTATTGTGCATGTATATATCTTTCTCTTTGTAAAACTATGTTACGGCTATGATTGTGTAATTACGTTCGCATATTTTAAACACTATGAATAGCATTTGTATATGTGTGTTTTGTATGTGTGTGTACGTGCTTTTTGTGTAATTCATGTTTGAGTGTATGTGTATCTTTATACACGTATGTGTCTGCTTTGGTTTTCGTCTGTGTTTATGATCTATTTGTGTGAACTCATGTATACTTGTGCACCCGACGTGACTTTGGCCTTTAGGGAGCATTAATCAAATATATGATCGCCAGATCTCTAGTAAGAGAAATGAACAACAAAGAAAGATTGAACGAACACAAGAATCTTGATCTCTGAGAAATAGGGATGCCATTTCGGAAAGGACAGAATTAAGTCTACTCTCATGGATTTATTCTAGTGTAGGGCATACATCGAGATAAATACATCATGTAATCTTGAAAGGAGTGAGATTTTGTCAGATGTTTTGCGTATGTTGAGTGCAAAGAAAATCGGCAAACTCAGTACGCTTACTTCCTACAATTCACCCGTTTTTAAATGGCGTCACGCATTCGTTCTCTACCGTTTGAGATTGGTCATACTTCTTATTTCAGTGGTTAAATGTACAACATCCATTATATCATAGATCAATTTGAACACATGACCTCACAAATCTATTACGTTCATATCTAAGAAATGGCGACTTTATTCATTCAGTAGTTAAGTATAATGATATTTTTTTCTATTTTATTTTCTAAATAGTGGTTATATAATTGAATGAGAGAGAAGAGCTACGTGAAATACACATACTAAATGATATGTCGATTAAAAGTTTCCTAAAAGACATATATTTCAAAAAATGTCAACTGCTCTGAATGGATATTAACGACACTGAGTGTGGGTGTTCAAATTCCACAACCTGTATTTCCTTGCGTCTCAGCTCTTTAGCAATTAAACTAGTCATATCCGGTCCAGATATTCTATTTTATATTCAAATCAGCCACATCAGGCCCGTCACATTTTCTCTGGAAGGTCATTCCGAAAATAAACATTCACATCATAAAAATATTGACGTTGTGAGATAATGCATGATTAATTCAAAACTATGTGAATAAATACGCGTTACATTTGACGAAATAATTTGAATGCGAAAGGATTAAAACAAAAATATTAATAATTATTAATAATATCTATGTGACTCTCATCCAGACTAGAGAACATATGTTAAGGTATTTCATCCGGAACACTGTTGTTTTTGAACGTGGATTCACAGGCCCTTCAATGGCAATTCTCATCACACGTCCGTTGTAGAAAAGACTTAAAAATAAATGATACAATTAGATTTTGTGAATTCATTTTAGTTCCATAGCTTCATTTTACTTTTTCATTTTAAATTGAACTCGATACCTGTGTTTTCAATAACCTTCTGCAAATAATCATTTACCTGTTCTGTTGAAAATGACGACCCGACGACAACGATAACGATGATGAGTAGGAGGACGAGGATGCTGATGTTAACAATTATGACTATGGTGCTTTATGTCAGCGAGATTTGAGAGCTGATTCTAGAATATACAGCAACCAAGCAATAGTTTCCGTTTTCATTATTTCGTAGTTTCATTTGTTACGGTTGTTACGTTGAGTTTCTGTGTGTGGCTATGCTGAGGATATTAATGTTGGCGTTGACAATTATAATGATGTCGATAAATTTTATTGCAGGGATGAGAGTAATAATATCGATGTTCATGATTATGTGGATAAAGTTAATTGTAATAATAATAATAATAATAATAATAATAATAATAATAATGATAATAATAATAATAATAATATTAATAAACGGTAAATACGGTATGAGGAACGACAAAGATATTAGCATCATTTTATGATTGGTGTCTATGATGATGATATTGATAACATAGATAATGGTAACGATGATTCGCTATCGCTAATATTAGTGATGATGTTTCTGATGTTTTTGATGACATAGGTGAAGATGACGATGGTTCCTTCTTGTTCGATGTTATGAATTCACTCATGCAATTGCTGTCATATTAAATTATGTTTATCTAGCTTCTAAAATCGTGATTAAACTAGAAGAATATCAAACAAACTAATGATTTCTGGAAGTAAAATGTGAAAATTGCAACAAAATGAAATACAAAAAGCAAAACTTTTTGGAAGATAATTCAAAAGTTTATACCAAAATGTAATTTTCACGATTTCAAAAACATTAAGCTAAAAATAGAGATAATATTTTGTACAAATATTTTCTGTTTTATTTCTGTATTTATTTCTGGATTCTGTATAGTTTAATATATTCAGTCGGTGAATCTAGCGATTCTTCTATTTTTGTTCTATACTCAGTTATCAGAGGATACGATCTAAACTAACTTATATTAACATTTCACACATTTAGATAAGTAAAACAAATTCCAATTTGAAGTTTGTTCATTATTAAGGCTGGGTAAATTAGTGCATATCATTTGTTCTCCTGTCAGAATTTTTTTTTAAATGCAACTATTTCTAATGTTTAGCCCCAGGTTACCCATCACTGAATATATTTTCTTTCGTCAACAGATTTCACGACGTAACCATCATCTTATTTGTTAAGACTATATTTGTGAACGCAATAAGTAATATTAGGAAGAAACGTGCTCGTAAACTCTAAGCATGTGTGTGTCTAACTGCGAGCCATTGTCCAAATTGACTGGCATTTTGACTCCTATAAAAAGACCTGACTAATATCAGCATTAATGGAAAAAAACAAAATACACATTGTCAACTGAATTATTTTCTTTGCCACTGGCTTTATTGGAAAGATGAGATGTTGCCTTAAGAGTGCAGTATTACGAATATTAGTACAAACGTTGTTACCACTTTCACTATTCAACTAATATCGCCACCCAGCCCATCAAGGACAGCATCCTCTATATCACAGTAACCATCATTTTTCATTACTTTTCATCACAGGGGAGGTAAAGGCAAAAGGAAATATTATTGAATGAAAAAGGCCTCAGGACTTGACATATTTAAATTAAATTTGTTTCTCGTTGTAATGACAGAATTACCTTATTATTGGAATTTCATCAGCATTATACCCTTCCATTAGTTCATGTTTCCGCTTCTACCTCACCTAAGTTATTAAAGCAACAACTCGGAAATAAAATTTTAAACACGTTCTGTCCTTTGGGAAGATTTACAATGATTGAATAGCAGGTCTCTTTTTACACTATTTTACACCTATTTTTAAATCGCGTTCAGCCAAGCGCTCAATAGATATTCATTTCTAGGCTGAAATTCATTTTATCTGTATAACATTGCTTCCAAAACAACATATGAAATAAAACATGTAGAAACGTGCATTAGAAAATAAATTAAACGTAATAGTATGGAGCCAAGGTTAGAAAATCTATTATTTTTATTTCTTTCATGAATTCTCTACCCTTGAGACATTTCAAGATTCTATACATTTTAAGATTAAGCAGTGTTGTTAAACGTTGTTTATTGCAATTCAGGAATATGTTAACGTAGTTTTATTCTTTTTTCCTCATTTTGCAGATTATAATTGCTGTTCTTTATTTCTGTTTTTGTATAAAAATGTCATTAACAGTTCATGAAGACAATATACATCAAAGTTGACGTTGTATGTTTAAGACTACTGTTAATATTCATACGTTAATATTCATAGATAAATTCTAGAAAATAACGTAAAGACGAAGCTATTCTTTCAAGTTCAGAAATTGCAAAAAGCAAAAAGGTTTTACAAACTTTTAGCTTTTTCTCCACCATTGAAACGATATAAACTCGTGATCAAGATGCTACACTTATAACCAAACCTAACATTATTGTCACTTTCCAAGCATATTATTTTCAAAATAAATATTGACGTAAGAAATTGTTATGAGGTATGCATGTTATTAATGAACAAAACAATGATTCCAATTAGCATTTTCTCTAGAAGATGCAAGATATAACTCTATGTCGTAATATTACCGAAAAATTGTGATATACAAATAGAGAAGTATTTATCATCGCCATATAGAAGTAACTTCGGCTAAGTTGCGTTTTCAATCCGGTTTTTCAATTTATTTTTTCTATTGAATAATACCACTTATTTCATTTCATTAACCTTTCAGAACATTATAAATGCTACACTGCTTAATTTTATTTCGTACATCTGTTGACTTTGCATTCAGTATTTTTTTTTTTAACGAGTGAGTTCTAACAGAGTGAATAATATAAACATATTTGCAGGCTAACGGCTGAAACCTGAAATGATCGTGAAGCGTCACCGATTCTATTGTACAAAATAGCCCATGACACACAAGGGTTTTTCAACAAAACAACGAAATTGTAAATGTATGTAGTTTGCAGATAATAATCACCGCTGAATACTTTATGCACCTTATATTTTAAATTTTCTTTTTGGTGACAGTTAGAAGAGATTGCGCTTTCCCTATGTCGCGTTCGCTACAGATACCGAAATATTTAGAATTATATTAAGTACAGTCATTTTAACACGCTCTTAACTGTATAATTCAACGGAAACTAACCGTAACAAACTATGTAGAGGAAAATATTTAATGGTGTCCCTTTACATCAGTTTATTATGTATGGTGTTCCCTTTTATGAGAATATCATTCTCCTTTCATACCAGGCAACTCGATTATTAGATGACATATTCTCACTAACTTTTCAAAGCATTAGACATTGCGTTATATAAATTGTTAGTATTAATTGTTTATCCAAATGCACATAAATTTACCTTCCCCTCTTAAAGTAGAACTCATGACATCCAACTCATTTATAAGCGATAGTAAATATCATGCATTTAGCTTGACGTGTAAATATTATGTGAAAGCATTTATACGTTATATGGCTCTACATTCTCCACTATCATGGACGTGTTGCGGATTCACAGCATATTTTTAACGTGGTAGCATGGGAAGAAATATTTCGTAATTTGCAAAGACAATTTATTTCATATGAGAAAACGTTTCCATGAACGTGCATGTTTTTTTCCTTTTTAAGAATACCACGAACAAATAGTTAGGTAGATATAGATACATGAATATATATGTACGCAGGAGTGGCTGTGTGATAAGTAGCTTGCTTACCAACCACATGGTTCCGGGTTCAATCTCACTGCGTTGTACCTTGGGCAAGTGTCTTCTACTATAGCCTCGGGCCGACCAAAGCTTTGTGAGTGGATTTGGTAGGCGAAACCTGAAAGAATCCCGTCGTATATATATATATATATATATATATATATATATATATATATATATATATATATATATATATATATATATATATATATATATATATATATATAATATATATATATATATATATATATATATTATATATATATATGTGTATGTATGTATGTATATGTTTGTGTCTCTGTGTTTGTCCACCTAAAATTGCTTGACAACCGATGGTGGTGTGTTTACGTCCCCCTCACTTAGCGCTTCGGCAAGATAGACAGATAGAATAAGTACTAGGCTTACAAAGTATAAATCCTGGGGTCGATTTGCTCGACTAAAGGCGGTGCACCAGCATCGCCACAGTCAAATGACTGAAACAAATAAAAGAATATATATTATTGTATTTGGGAATGATCATGTTGCTAGTTTAGCCATTAAAAACACATGCTCTATATATTTGGTGTTCACTTTCTTCGGTTATATTTCATATTAATTACGTTTCGGTTAGAGTTCTTTCGTCACACTTCTGTGACAACATCAGTGGTCCTTTGCTTTCTTCTTTTGTTTTTGTTTCTCTCCTTACTGATGAGCTGCCATTTTGTGTATAATGGCAGATCGTTAATAAGGAGAGACACAAAAAAGAAAGAAAAAAGCAAAGGACCACAGATGAGGTCACAGAAGTGTGACGAAAGAACTGTAGCCGAAATATAATTAATATAAAATAAAGCTGAACCAAGTGAACACCAAATATATAGTGCGTGTGTTGCCATTGGCTAAACTGGCAACATGACCGTCCCCAAATACAAAAATATCTGTTTCAACACACGAATTAACATCAAGGACCTTGCTGCAAAACGAATATACAAACGTGTATTATCTCTATTATCTCTCACTCTCTCTCTCTCTCTCACTCTCTCTCTTTCTTTGTCTCCCTCTCTCTGTCTTTCTCTTTCTCTTTCTCTCTTCCTCTCTCTTATTTTGGCATATATATATATATATATATATATTACTTTTATTTTCTCTTCTCTTTTCCTTGTTTCACAAATTTGACTGCAGCCATACTGGAGCATCGCCTTTAGTCGAACAAAGTAACTGCAGAACTTATTCTTTGTAAGCTTAGTAATTATACTGTCGGTTTCTTTTGCCGGAAGCTAAGTTTCGGGTACCAACATCGATGGCCAAACGACACACGAATATATACATATATATGTATGTATATATATATATAGTGAGGATTTACAAAGAAAAAACAAAAGATGCTGGCGGAATTGTAAATAACAAACAGATGTATTAGTTTAATGCTCGGGAAATGAGAAAGTCATTTAGGATTCGGGTCTACTCTATTCGATAGAAAGGAACACAGAAATAAACAGGGAGAGACAATAGAAAACGGTTTAGTGGCTAGCGATCTATCATGGCGAATACCGGACAGAGGGGTCACACAGGAAAGCTAGGAAGAAGGGGAGGTAATAAAGTAGTGAAGAACCAAATACGAAGGTGAGAGCGGGTTTGTGCGTGGGGAAGGAGGTTGGTGAGCTTGACGGGTGCTTGTGTGCATCTGCAGGTGTGTGGATATTGGTTAGGTGCTGGGAAGTGGTCAGTGCTAGAGTGTGCGGGGTGGTGTGATGTTGCGTTGTGTGGTATGGTGGTGTATGGTGTGGTGGTGTGCTGTGGTTTCTTACCATACAGCCATACCTATACAGTGATAATAACAATAATCCTTGGATGGAATATATAAAGTGTTAATGCATCGCTACGCGCGTTTCCGCACTATATATATCAATGTGTATGCAAGTGTATATGTGCATAAGAATCCAACGGATGTATTTTAAAAAATAATAATAAGCACCGTTCTAGGCGAAATACAGTGTAAACAAGGCCGTGTGTGTAACAATTTCATTAGTATAAGAAATCCATAGAGAATTATACATATACATAATAGTCTTATTGAAAAGCGAATAAATATAAGACTATGTTTGAGAGTGAAAGCAGAGACAAAACCAAGGAATTTTATTCAGAGTGTGACGCTAACGAGATTGTTACATTGTACTCTAAGATACACACGTGGCCTTGTTTACACTGTATTTCGTCTAGAACGGTGTTTATTATTATGTTTTAAACATATCCGTTGGATTCTTATGTTATAGTTTCACTACACATATACACTTACATACACACTGATATATATTTTTATTTTTATTTTTATTTTTTTTCTCTCTCACCACTAGTATTGTTGATGTCATTATTTTTCCCGTTCACAACTTGCTTTGTAAATTACCAGATTTCCCTTATTGCCCCATATGTGTTCTCTGATTGTATTCTATTTTATTTTCATTTTATTTTAATTTTATCTCATATTCATCGTATTAAACTTTTTTGATGTCCTTCAAAATATTCTTCCCTGATGAGAATGAAAATGCATAAATTAAATCTTCAGTTTTATTTTTATTTTTATTCTCAATTTTAATCTTTTAATTGTTTAATTTCAATAATAATCTTAATCACTATGTTTTAAAGTTTTTCTTAAACTTTTTGCATTGTTTTTCAAAACGTACGTATGCATTGAAACCACTTTTATAATAAATCTATTTGTTTCAACATCTCTCCATTTTTGTACTTCTTTATGGTATATTCTTATACCTTTAACGAATCTCATCAAATATATATGCGTGTGTGTATATATATATATATATATATATATATATATATATATGTCTGTGTGTGTGTGTACATGTATATATATATATATATATATATATATATATATATATATATATATATATATATATACTTACATACAGATAGAAAGATAGATAGATAGATTACAGTTGTATTCTTTTTTGGCAAATGACTTGAGTTGAGATGCTGTGCTAAAACTGAATCAATTACTTTGTGAAGTGTTATGACAGCCGTATATAATGTGTATGATGCTGAAGACCATCGGAAAATAGACCAATTAAAATATAATATAGATAGGAGCACAAGAGAGCAGTTTATTGGTTTGGAAAAAACATTTTTATCATAATGGACATTTTTAGACATTTTTATCTATCAAAATTGACGTCTTATTTATTGAGAATATAACTTATAAATTCTACTTGTTGACTGTACTCCTTCGTACTTTGCACTCTATAAAACTCTGAAAACTCTTTCGTAATATAATTGAATTGACGAATAATCTCCCAAAAATATTTCCTGGCGAATTGATTGTATTTTTCTTTCACCAATGTCTCTTTCTTTTACCTACTATTACGACAGGTATCTGAATAAATTCTTTTGGAATATTAAATATTATAGAGTACAGTTCAAATGGCGTGGTATGAAACTTTTGACATATCAACGAAATTCCGACTTCTTGTCCAATAGATTACTTCTAACGCTTTATTTGGCCAATAATTCATATTTACATTCATATCTCATCCTCTGACAAGGAAGATATTAATTCATTGCTCTGGCTGTCTTATTCAAGTTATCTTAATTTCCGGAATTGCAGATTTAAATGTATCAAAACAGAAAGTATATTCACTAAAACAAAAAAATATAATAAGCGAAAGAAGTATATATCTGTGACAAAGGATAGGATATATGGAAAAGGTTTGGAAGTTAATGAGCTCTAAATTATTACTTACAACATAGCCGAATACTTTAGGAGATAACCTGTATTTTTTTTTATTGCGTATAACAGAACCTTCTTTAACATATATAGTTTTCAAGAACCAATAAATTTGCATAGATGCAAACTCGTTTTATTTTTTTTGGCGCAAATAGAACACCTAGAAAGCTAACTATTAGCAATAAGAGTAATAGTAATTCTTTTTGAACTCCCTGTGCCTCATCTCGTTTGTAAAACCAAAAAGCTTCGAACACAATCAACCGTTCCCTTACATTGCAGGGACGTTTATAGACAGAATTCACAGACGGTAAAATAATTGAGGCTACATACACAATAACACCGTACGTAACACCGTACATAGAATGTACACAATAACACCGTATATAGAATGCGTATAAAAAAAAAAACATTACGACTCAAAAAGATACTAAAATCATTCCCAAACGCTATATCTGCCCAACACAAAGAATCAATAACATTAGTATATTCAATAGACTATGCTAGTCTTAGCAGCACTTCAATTTTTTCCACAATAACCACAAAAAACTACGGAAATCACAAAATATCCTGTGTTGCATCATCATCATAGGCTAGGCATTGTCCTCTTAAACAATGAAATAAACATACTGAAACATAAAAGCCACTATTTCATAGTCAGAATCTATTCCTGCAGCAAACCCTAACTTATGCAGCTCCTACCATAACAAGCTGAACCATTAAAAAAAAAGCAGACACCGCTACAAATATCTACAATATTAAAGAACTCTCGTACTACAAAATACAAAGCCACATTTCTACCCACTCGGTGCAGACAAGCGAGCAAACGGCGTCAACAAGATCACACACACACACAAATATATATATATATATATATATTTAATATGTGTTTTTCTTGATCCCCTGGTTGTACAACAATAGATGTAAGCACAGAGATCTAGTGGCTGCTTAACTTACAATTTTTTTCTATCCATTTCTATATTACAAAAACCTTTAAGCGTATATGTATAGACCTGCAGCCGGAAAGTTGAAAAAATACTTTGTCTCATATTCAATACGATTGACTAAGGAAGGCATACGAGCGAAATGCAAACATAATCTAAAGGGAAGTAGATTATGTCTTCGACAGTTGAATTATATTTGTGAATCGTTTCTAATGTTTAGAATAAACCACCTTGGACCAATCAGGTGACACAACTGTTATAACAATAATTTTCTTACAGCAAAATATATTTACTTCAAGTTAGTAACTAATAACTCACGTAGAGCTGCCTTTAGAAATGTAGTTTTTCATAG
Source organism: Octopus sinensis (assembly GCF_006345805.1). Lineage (NCBI taxonomy): Eukaryota > Metazoa > Mollusca > Cephalopoda > Octopoda > Octopodidae > Octopus > Octopus sinensis. The sequence continues at coordinate 93,601,437 of NC_043001.1, read as the reverse complement.
GGATTCTACAATAGGTATATATCATTAGGGCCAATAATTGTGGGAAACTGCAGCGTGTCAAAGAGTTTTTCTTTTCATCGTCTCCTTCATGAGTTTTAATCAATTTCATCTCTTAGCAATACACTAGATCTTAGGTATTTAATCGATAATTCCCATTTCTTATACATTTGTAACCCCACCATGTGAGTAGTTTAATTTGTGCTGATTGTATCATAGGCGACAGTTGTAAGGGAATAAAAACCTAATTTCCAATATTGATGTTGGCTGCAGATTAGAACGTGACAACTTCAATAATTCTGAGTTACTTTATTAGTCGCTTATCCCCAGGACAGTCTTGAAGGTGCAGACTTAAGATCAAAGTGATTTCATCCATTTACACATATTGTGTACATACAACTACACAAACGGATATGCATGTTCTCTTTTAAGAGGATTGGGTGCAATCGATTGCTATTTGTAGCAAAAGATGGTACTCAAATTTGGTTATTTATTTGTTGTTGACGTTTAGCTCCCACTTATTTTTCCTACAGGTATTGTCTAAGTAGATACTTGCTACAGTATAAGTATAGCAGCAGTCTCTCTTGTTTTAGATTAGAATTTTTTTTCCACATTTTTTGTTGTTGGTTCGCCTTTCTTATCACGACTGTCAGTTACTTCAGCCTTTGCTTTCCATTGAGTGGCTTCCTCGTTGACAGGATCCATTTCACGTGTCTTTTTCTTTATTTTGATCGTGTCTTACAGTTATGTTTAATAGTTTTCCATTTTCTTTACTGAAGGCTTTTATATTACAACAGAGGATAATTTATAACAGTTTGCTATTTTCAGAAGTCCTATAGTTGCCGATACTCCACCGTTGAATTATTCTACTTCTTTCGCTGGAGGTGTTTCATTGATTTATGTCATATATTCACCCAGTTATTTATAAAATCGCTTTGATACGGAGTCTTAGAGTCTGTTTTCGTTACAGAGTTGAAGCATTTTATAACGACCGAATCTCAACGACTTAACGAGAACCCATTGTTTCAAGAATATTTTTGTCTCTTTATTTCGTGTACTTCTGTAAGAAGATTTACGGGAGCTTGTACTTGTCTTTATAACTACTTGTACTGTAGGAAATGTTATTGTGTTTATTCTACTGGCATTCTTAATCGATTCTGTTTTCATAAAGTTTTAGTTCTGTTGTTTCATCATAACGCTTCAGAATTGTATTTATAAGTCCATAAAATCTTTTACCTTCTTGATTTTCGTTATGTAACTATTTACACCTTTATATCACTGTTTTGTTTGCAACTGTCGTATATAGTATTTTCAGATATTAAGTATTTCCTTATTCCATTTTATATTTTTTGCGTTGCTTTCTTTTGCAAGTTTTCAAGAATTTCATTTTGAAGTTTTACTACGAAGTGCTTCTTTTGTACAGAGTAGGTTAATCTTGATTGTTTTTGTCATATATTCTATTCTACATACGCTACATTTCTATATTAAACTGTGTTATCTAACCTATATTACAAAATATTGTTTTGTATTCCTAGTTTCGTTTGTCTATTCGAAAACATTGCCGTAGTTTAGAGCGTAAATGTAATATATGCTCGCTTCATCGAAATATATCCGTTTATGCTTTTTGTTTCCCATCGCTTAGCGTTGAGAAATAACGCAGGCACTTTATTTATTTTGTCATCAGATTAGCTGAAAACTAGTTTATTTGTTCTGATGAATTATTAATTATTGTTATTGTGGCATTTGTAACAATTTTAGTAGAGTATTTATTATACAAATAACGCTAAAAATTATCTTTGCCTGTAACTTGATCCAATTTATGTCTCACGAAGTGGCTGAAAAGGAGACATTTGAGCCCACTTGTCTCCATATTATGAAAGCCGAGTTTAAAATTGTCCTGACACGTTAAATATATCGTTGGATAGCGCCACTAAATATATAGTTCGCCATGCTTAACGCAAATAATGATGGAGACAATTGCTGATTAATGCTGATAGGTATCCTGCAATCAATAGAATGAATATGAAGATGGAGAAGACAGTGTGTGTATGTATATATGCATGTATATATGTATGGATATATGTATGTTTGTATGTATGTCTGCATGCATAAACATATACATATATACGTGTGTGTGTGTGTGTGTACAATTTTATGTGTATATATCATTTTATATGTATATGTACCATTATATAAATATATGTATATATGTATAAATATATGTATATATGTATAGATGTATGTACAGGTTTATATTTGTATGTTTATGATTATGCATGTGTATCTTAGTTTCGTCTCTCTCTCTCTCTTTCTCTCTCTCTCACTCTCCGAATATGTTTCTTCGTTTACTGACAGTGATGGTGGTGATGCTGCTTGCATTGGTCGCAGTTGTGGTAATGATGATGATGATGATAATGATGAATGTGATGATGAGAAAGATTTTTCTATAGCAATATTAATAATTCGACGTTAGTTTCCTTTAAGGACGATTCACTCATATGATAACTTGTTACAAGGGCTGTTTACAAAAAATGTGGTTGTATAAAAATGTTATCTCAAAAGAAGCATTGGGGCGAACATTTTATACAATATATTAACACTTGTCAAATAAGCACTACTAAATTCTAGAAAATTAATATATTATATATATATATATACCAATTATATTTATAATATAAATATATATATCAATTATATTTATATATATATATCAGTTATACATATATATATCAATTATATATATATCTATATATCAATTATATTTATATATATATATATATATATATATATATATATAATATATATATATATATATATATATATTATGTGGTGTGTGTGTGTGTGTGTACTGGTCCCATAATAATTTTCCGTATCATTGTTAATCAAAACAGCGCATTTTCTATCCTCATTCATGATGCTTCCATCGTCCATTAGTTTCTTGTTAGTTATACAATAAACTGTTCGGTGGAGCGGGATTTGCTGGTCTTTGGCCAAGGATTAATGCCCTGATATTTTACGTCTATTCTTTTATGTTTAAGTCAACCATTCCACCTTTTACTGAAATAGATGTTCCAGCTGAGAGAAGAATCTTAGGTTTCTGATCGACAAAATCCATAATTCAGAACAAGGGGATATTTCTGCCATCCTAGTGCCTTTCAAAACAGTAATTTTGGAGATGTTTATACCTCTGCTTTCTATCACGGCTCCTCTCAGCTGCTCTTTTTTCTGCGTTTGTTTGTATCTCTTTTGGGGTAGAGCTATCATATGCAGCGCACATAACAACCGAGCTTACTGCATTGCACCAACAATCTAAATGCAATCACTTATTCTTCAAAGATAACAAACATATCCGTAATTGCTTTGATACCATCCAAGTTATGTGGATTGCGTTTCCATTCAGATTCCACCGCCCCATGTAATTTTTTCATGTCGTATCTGTATTCATCGTAATGTAAAAGTCTCAAAACTTAAAGCAAGAAATTATTGCTGAATTGCAAAGAATCTGTTGTTATAAGCGGTTGCGATTGTTTGAAGAAACAAATATATCGAATTTAATCTTTCGAAATTCAATCATAAATTCGCTAAAGAAACACTAGATACAAATACGTTACAACTGCAAGGGACGTAGAATATTCATGAGGATCATGGTTATCGAAGGAATCTTCCTGACGAAATTAATCAAAAGACTGAACACAGCACATGAAGGATTAACGGGACCTAATAACAGGAATATCTACTGATAATGTAAGAAACAACTAGAAGGTATTGGAAAAATATATTCTTTCATTCGTTTACTTTGTTTCAGGTTTTTTATTGCGGCCATGCTGGGGCACGGCCTCGAATGATTTTTAGTCGAAGGTATCGATTCCAGTACTTGTTTCCTTTTAAACCTGGTACTTCATTTATCGATATATTTTGCCGTACCACTAAGTTACGGAGACGTAAACATACCAGCACTGGTTATCAAGCTGTGGTGGAGGGACAAACACAGACAAAGAGACACACACACACACACACACACACACACATATATATATACATATATATACGTGGAGGAACAATGGTCCTGTGGTTAGGGCAGCGGACTCGTGGTCGTAGGATCGCGGTTTCGATTCCCAGACCGGGCGTTGTGAGTGTTTATTGAACGAAAACACCTAAACCTCCATGAGGCTCCAGCAGGGGGGGGGCGATCCCTGCTGTACTCTTTCGCCACAACTTTCTCTCACTCTTTCTCCTATTGGTCTGCTCGCTTAGCCAGCGGGGTGGCATCATAAAACAATGCGAAGCGCATTGTGACCAGCGATGTGTAGCAACATCTGATAGCCTGGCTGATCACGGTGATATATTTATACATACACGACGGGCTACTTTTCAGCTTCCTTCTATCAAATCTACTCACAAGGCTTTGGTTAGCCCGTGACTTTAGTAGAAGACTTTTGCTCAAGATGCCACACAGTGGGACTGAACCTGGAACCATGTGGTTGTGAGGCAAACGTCTTACTACACAGCCTGTGCATATGTGCTTATACACGCTGCATACACTGTTTAACAAAATGCAAGCAATTAGTAGCAGAGTTTTTGCGATAAAGATTTCGACACTGTAATTGTTCTCCGTCCCTGGCCAAATATTTAAAATTATATTCCAACCCCTGGATTTTAGGTTTAGACTGGCCACGTGACAAATAACCTTGTCCTCTTTCCTATGTATCCGAGAATCTAGCGTGTTAGCAGGGCATATAGACCAGAGACACACGACGACATCCAACATTGAAAGAGGACACAACTCCCTTACTACTCGTAATGAAACTTTAGCATCACTGTATGCGAAGGAATGCATGTATTACACAAATCTTGCACACACACACACAACCACACGCGTGCACACGCACACACGCACGGACACACTCACATTTACATGTATATATCAAAAGCTAATCTTGGTTTCCAACTTAACGTGGAGCTTTTGCGTTTACATACGAAGTCAAAAGTTATCCGCTCTTTCGCCATAACATATCCTTGTAATTGTCACGCTGCCTTCTGTGCATGCGTGCTTATAAATAGCACTATTGCGATTACGTGATCGAAGTTTCAGCCAGATCGCTCCATTTTTTCTTTTTGGCTTTACAGTGTAAGCTTGGCCGCTCCACTAGCAATGTACACTACAGAAGAACAAAGAGCAGTGATCCGATTTCTCAGGTCACAAGGTGTGTCAGGTGCTGAAATTCCTCGGTGGCTTTAAGCACAATACGGAGACAAGGCACTACCGCGTATATGCGTGTATGTGTGGATAAAGAAATTTAAAAGTGGCCGGAGACGCGTGACAGACGAAAAGAGAGCAGGACGCCCGTCACTCCACTAGTGACAAGATTCAGCAAGCACGAGAGATGATAATGATGAACCGATTCACCATTACCATCTCTAGGATCACTGCTCGTTGTTCTTGTTTGGTGCACAGCGTTAGTGGTGTGGCCATGCTTACACTGTAAAATCTGAAAAAGAAATTGCGCGATCAGGCTCCAACAGAGACAAAGTGTCCACAATAGTACCAAATATAAACACGCATGCGCTGAAGGCAGTGTGACAATAAGAAAGATATGTTTGGCGAAAATACGATAATTTTTTACTTCCATTAGTATTTATATATATATATATATATATATATATATATATATATATATATATATATATATATATAAATGGTGTTTCACGCAGGTGTAATTCAAATACTTTTACTTCCGACATATGTTTCGAAAATATCAGTGATAGTATATCAGTGATCATAATATCAGTGATATCTTCGAAATGTATTGGAAGTAAAAGTATTTGAAATACACCTGCGTGAAACTCCATTTATTTATTTATTTATATATTATACAAAAAAATGTCACGTAAACCCCCGAAGTTTCCACATTTGAAAACAAGGAGTTACAACCTCTTTACTTGTGTGATGTTTTGCTACCCTGGTAACTAGTTATCTATTTTTTCTGTGTTAATTGTTAACAAGGGAAATATACACATATCCATATATATATATATATTATATATATATATATATTTTAATATATATATATATATATACATATGTATATATACATATGTATATATATATATATATAATACATATATAGTATATATATACATATGGACATATATATATTATATACATATGTATATATATATATAATATATATATATATATATATATATATAATATGTGTGTGTACTATATATATATATATATATATATATATATATATATATAGATATATATATATATATAATAGATATATATGATATTATATACCATGTATACAATCCACCGTAATCAAAGTACATGTGTATGTAATGTGTGATTGTCTACAATTACAGAACACCTGGTAAGAGATAACTAAGTTAAGAATACAAAGACTAATTTCTTGGATATTAATCATCCAGTATTATGTGCTTCGCTTTCAATCATGCAAAATTTATAATCTCATTTCAAGACTTGTTGCATTTTTAAGGCTTACATTATACCAACTGCTAAGACAAGGAAACAATGTACATAGTCCGAGTGTGCTAGTTGAAGTTGCTTTCTGTTCTACAAGACACAAAATCTAACATGTTGCCATAGCAACTAGCATATCTGCCACTTTTAATTTAGAATTCAACAGAGAATTGCTGAAAATCTGTATGGCTTAAATATCATGAAGCTGATTTAACTTCAGACACATTCACGCAAACTACGCACACATCACACTCATCTGCACACACAGACAACAGATATATATATATATATATATATATATATATATATATATATATATATATATATATATATATTCAGAGTTTGTGTAAATAAATCTCTATAGAATAAAGTTAAAACATAGTCTGATTTTCCCATTTTTATTATTGTATTTAGAAAAAAATTACGATGTTGAAGAGTGTTAAACATTAAAAAAAATAATTTCTAATGTTAATAAATTCAATTAGTTCGTTTATACTTCGTAGTCATCATCAAATTTCAAACTGTATTTACCTTACAGTTGAGTTCTTGACAACCATAGTAAAATGACTGATTTTTTTTCCTTTTTATGCCTCTTAGAAGACTCCAGCAAGCTGGAATACGGTTTTGACTAATCCACATGCAGCTTAAACGTCATGTTTTCCCGGGCGTACCCATATTACTGTCATAGATCCCGCCTTTATTTCAACCAATTAGTGTTATAAAAGGGAAGACGTCCGTCATTTTACTATAGTTGTGAAGAACTCAAATGTCAGTTAAATGCATTTTGAAATCTGATAATTACTACGAAGGTATGAAAGCGCTAATTGAACTTCATGTGCATTATAAAATATTTTTTTTATGTTTAACACACTTCAACATTGCAAAAAGATATTTGTTAAATACAAAAACCAGACCATGTTTCAACTTTATTCAACGTATATATATCTAAGAATTGGAAAACAAAATAATAAATTGAACAATTATAAATACAATTCAATTTAAATATTTCATACACATAATTTCAGTTAGAATATTTACTTATTTATGATTAAGCTTGTTCTTAAAAATCGTTTTCGAAAAGCCATAGCAGTTATAATTATTTTCAATTGTCATTTTTCGTAAAATATGGAAGGAGATATGTCGATCTGATGAAGCATCATTACATATTTAAACGGATTTGATTATTCTTGAAAAACTTCGTTTTATAAATGAAGCGGAAACAGCTGTAATTAATGAGATGTGTCATATGTTTCCACAAAATATTTAAACAGAATTAAACTTATAAATCTTCAATTGATTGTTTTGTTTTCCATTTTTTATTTATAATTATATATTAATAGAATTGCAAGATTATTTTTATCTACACATTGGAATAACATTGATATAGGTGATATAAACCAAACTAACTGTTTATATATATATATATATATATATATATATAATGTATATATATATATACAAGAAGTCGCACTGGAGATTTTTTTGTGTCGGCAGGCAACAAGTAGTCCTAAACTGCGCCGGTGCTCTACTAAACATTTTGAACACATAAATCTAATTATATTTTTGTATATATATATATATATATATATATATATCTATATATAATATATAATATTACATATAACGGTTGATAGATAAATACAAAGATATATATACGTATCCATGTATTGTATAGTATGTGTGTGTTTCTCTGTGTCTGTGTATGACTGTGCTTTGACGCGTAGAAACGTTGAGAGAAAACATGTAGGTGTGTTTTATTCGTTCAGAATTGATATTCGTGTGAATGAGGGTGGTTTAGTGTTTAAGTGAGATGGTAGTTTCGATACCTGGACTGAGTAATGCGTTATATTCCATTCCATGTTGTTCCAGTTTATTTGTGTGAGTGTACGTGTTTTATAAATAGCTCGTGGTATATACTCCAACAACCCAACTTTATTTTGCCTATTATATCCTGACACTAAGCCTCTTTCATTCCTCAATAGCATGTCCACTTTGGGGAGTGTTATATTCTTGCGATTATCTCATGGAACAGCGCTTCCAGTCTCCGTAAAATATTTGGTCGCACTCTCTAAGGTCGGAGATAAAGTTTAGTAAATCAAGAATATTTCTTGTGTGGTATACGATGTATCTCTATATGTTTATATGAGTAAGTGTATGACTTACATACACACGCGCTCACACAAACACACATACACAACACACGCATACACACACACACGCATACACGTGTCCTTTTAATTTTATCTCACAGTATATATGTATGTATATACACGCAAATTTATATATGTATATATATATATATATATATATATATATATATAATATATATACATATATAAATTTGCGTGTATACACATACATATATACTGTGAGATAAAATTAAAATGACACACCTGGTAATGGATAACTCGTTTAGGAATATGAAATTGATTTCATCTCGTTTCTATTGCAAATTTCTCATCCATACTCTTAGAAAGTATAGTTTCATCTTCACCCTTTTCACATTTTTCGAGCAGAAGATTATACAAATTGCTTTGACGCGTAGAAACGTAAAGACAAAACACGCTGGTGTGTTTTATTTGTTCAGAATTGATTTTCTCTGTGAAATAGTCGTTAAATTTCTGGCAATGTAAGGCTCGTTATTTTTAATTGATATGTCAAAAAATACATGTAAAATATACTTAACATGACAAAGTTTGATTGGGACACACTTATACATTTAGAAACAATATATTCAATAAAATCATTTTTCTTAATTAGATGTCTAAGTTACGAAGATTACTTTTTTGTTTTGTAAAACAATGGCTATTACTTTGTGGTGTCTAGGGATAATCATTATCCTAGTATTATAAACGCACGCACTGGTTCGAAAACAAAACGAATATTACGTTATTCGACATGAAGCAAAGAAAGCGCAAACAATTCACCGCTTGTTGGGATAAATATACCACAATATTTAAATATGTATGCTGTATCATTGTTTCACACCCTTAAGTCTGGAATGATGTTTCTTTTCCTTAAAACGTTTAAATAAAATCCTATATTTTAATATATAGGGTAAATCTTCAGTGGTAGCGTCTACACTTCAGTCTTGTGACTTATAAAACATATTTCAGGTGCCTCGAGATATTGTTTATGGTTCAAGGTAGCTTAGTTGGTCGACCCACCAAATACAACAGTTGATTCTCCTTCATGTCGAGCCCTTATAATTAACAGGAAAGATACCACTAAATAATATAGTTGTAAATAAAATAAGGATTGCCACGGCCTCTGATCATATACACGCGCATTTAGTTTTCTTCTAAGATTAAATGATGTTAGCATTATCACACAACGAAAATGAAATCAAGCGTTATATCCTTGCCGAAAGCGTACGTGTTACTTCGTTCATTTGAACAATCGCTTGAAACCTGTTTCTTGTGGTTTCAGCAAAGCAAGTAAACGACTTAAAGACACAGCCTTTAAACTAGGGAAGCTCTCTTCGATTCAATGCAAATCTTACTGTTCTGGAATGCAAATATTGCAGTATATCAGTTTCTGCATACTGACTCGATCAATAATGATTCGACAAAGAGTGTTTATAGCTCTGATGCTATGAAACAGCTATTCTCCTCAATAAATCAAGGAAGGTTTAAATATGTGTGTGCATTTGCCTGTCGGGGTGCATACTCACACACTTATGTATGCGTTATGTATATATATATATATATATATATATATATATATATATATATCATTCGTACAAATCAACGCCAGGACATATTCTTTGTAAGTCTACAACTTATTCTATCGGTCCCTTTTGCCGAACCGCTAAGTTACGGAGACATAAACACACCAACATCGGTCGTCAATAGATGTTGGGGGAGAAAAACACACACACACACGTATGTATATACGACAGGCTTCTTTCAGTTTCCGTATACCACATCCACTCACAATTTTGGTAGACCCGAGTCTATAGTAGAAGACACTTCCCCAAAGTGCCACGCAGTGGGACTGAACCCGGAATCATGTGGTTGATAAGCAAGTTACTTACCACACACTACTCGTGCGCCTCTCTCTCTCTCTCTCTCTCTCTCTCTCTCTCTCTCTATATATATATATATATATATAATATATATATATATATATATATATATATATATATATATTAGAAAGACAACCTTTTATCAATTCAACAATGAAATAATTAAATTAAATAATTAAATTTTGTGAAATTTGATTCAGTATCACTAAATTAAATTTTTCCCTGTAAGTTTGGAATAATATTCCTTAATATTATATATATATATATATCAAGGCTTTGGGGCAAAGGTAAAATAAGGTGACAGGTGAAGCGGGGGTCTCTAATTTACAGATGTAACATGCCAGGCATTCATGGTAATGCATTATTGTAAGTTAGTACACAGCTGAAAATACTTGCTGAAAATACTTGCAATGAAAATACTTGCTGAAGAGGTGACATATATGTGACGGAATATTTCCGGACAATGGACATAGATATAATGCGTGTGTTTATTTGGCTAAAAAATTACCATCCCGAAATACAACAATGTCGGTTTCAACAAACGATTTCTCATCAGGAATCTTGCAACACAAATTGATAACCGTATATACAACCATTACTCTACATTTAGACATATCAATAAACGTAATAATACTGGGCTTACTAAATTGATTTGGTCTCTAAAGGAATATAATAAAATCTTGATTTGCAATGGAGTATTCTATCTAGTTCCTTACCTTATGATAAAGGTAAATATTTTTATTCGCTCTTTAACTATGAACTGTATTTCTTCCTGTCTCAGAAAATCCTCTTGTAAACACGTAAAGAACGCATTTATAGTTTCAAACATTGGCAAAAACATACCTTGAGTTCTTATAAATAAGTTCTACTAGTCTATAAAATTCTGCATTTAACTGTCTTCTTACATTTCCTTTCCACTAAATATATCTATCTCTACGTCTTTAATCTTTATTCTTATTCACCTAACGCACTATTTTTCTCCACTGTTAGTGTTCTCCTAATTCCTTTCTTCCCCTTTATTCTCTTTCTGTGAATTGCCTTTGATGCTATATCTATTAACACTTTTTTTAATAACTTACCAGCGTCTCCTTCATCGTATATGCAGTAATCGCATTCGTTTAAAATGTGTTATTGATACGTTGTTTCTCTTTATTTCTCAGATGAGAAGATTGCATTGTTTTGCATCAATTAATTCCTTCTGGAATAATACCAATGTTTTCTACGAAATAGATGTCGGAAGTATAAAGATTTGAATAACACCTGCGTTTAACTCCATTTGTGTGAGTGCGTGTGTGTGTGTGTGTATGCGTGTGTGTGCGTGTGTGTATAATGATTGAATGTGGATGCGTCCTTTAATTGGAAGTATTCAAAAAATATTTCTAATGTTGATTCTTCATAATTTGCTGGAAATTTACGTATACAAGCGAAAATTTGCGAAGATACGAAAGTAGTACTTACCTGCTTATATATATATATATATATATATATATATTATATATATATATATATATTCCTCTGCATTGCTCCAGTCCACTCTGCTGCTCGGAATAAGTGAAGAATCCTATGACAGACCGTCCAGAGGGTTTTATGCACCCCCACTGAATCCGGTATCAGTCTATGGCTCGTGAATGGTCTTTGGTGCCTGTAGAAACGCACACATAAACATGAAGACATACGCATATAGATATATATATATATATATATAATATATATATAATATATATAATATATATATATATATATTATATATATTATATATATATATTTATTTATTTATAGATAGATAGATAGATAGATAGATAGATAGATAGATAGATAGATAGATAGATAGATAGATAGATAGATAGATAGATATGTACATGTCCACACACATTAAGTGTGCTTCTGTGGGAGATCCACGAACGCAATAAATTAAGGAAATAAAAGAAATGAGTGATGATACGTATTGTGTAAAAAAGAAGGATAAACGCATGTGTATTTATACGAAAATGTAGGCGCGTTTGCATGCGTAATTTCTGCATAGTGTGGACTATGGTGCACCGAATATATAAGAGAAAACATTTATATTCTTTATCACACGTTGCCCCCGCTTTAGTATCTAATAACTTTCTCGCCTTTACATACTTCAGAAATTCAATTTTGCTTCACACTTACGCGAGCTTCTAGGTCTTTTATAGTATTACTCTTTATATGTTTAACTTTCTTTATTATTCATTATTTCGCTAACTCACAGTTGATGTTTTCACAGAGATATTTATTTAATTTTATGATTTCAATTTACTTCAGAATTATCCAGCTACCTATTTATTATTTATTTCCTTATCTACAACTGCATTGGTGCATTGATTTCACTATAAATATATATAAAACTAAATTCATTTCGAACGTGTAATATTATATATTTTATATTAATATATATATATATGTCATCGTGTTTCTAACTCTTTCTCCCTCACCGACATTCTAACTCTCTCTCTTCTCTTTTCCTCTCTCTTCTCTCTCTCTCTCTCTCTCTCTCTCTCTGTCTGCCTCAAACTTTCGTTTCCTCATTCTTTCCCTTGCGGACATAAAAATGCAAATCTCTCTCTCTCTGTCTATATATATATATATATATATATATATATATATATATGTGTGTGTGTGTGGTGTGTGTGTGTGTGTGTGTACACGTACACGCACACACACACATACACATATGCATATATATATATGTACAATATTACATACATATATATGTGTGCATATGTTGGTAGATATCTACACACCCACCTACGTAATATACATATATCTATGTAGGTATTAACCTTTCCCTTTACATAAAATTAGATATAAAAGGGTGTGTATCGAAACATCTTTCACTACTACTTTGTAACGCACTATACTTACTATTGTGACAAAGTGAAATTTATCATTGATTGCGATGTTTCGGCCTATGAACTGTCATTAAACATCGGTTTCATTGTCCAACATTTCTTTGTGAATATCAACAAATGCTTGCATATGCACACAAACACATACACTCACACACACCACACACACACACACACACACACACACACACACATATATATATATATATATATATCTTTTTGAAAAGATCTCAGTTACAACTGTGATGTTGTTGGTAAAACACGGTCTTTGTCTATCTCCTTATCCTTTTGGTGATTTTTGATAAAAAGAAAAATAAACAAATGAGTCCTTCGAATTTAACTAAACACTATATTATTATGCAGTTAAAGATTGGTTTACATTTTAAATTAACGTAATATTTGCATTGTTCAATTAAATGGAGTCGCATGAAACGATCGTACTGTATTACCTCTGGATATCCTTGTTGATTATTTTGGATATATATATATATAGACACAGTTAATTGAGGTCACAAAAGTAATTTTGCCTTAAGGTTCTAATTGCTAATAAGCCACCCTTTTTATTAGTTGTATATATATTCTTTTACTCGCTTCAGTCATTTGACTTCGACCATGTTTCAGCACCGGCTTTAGTTTCCGTCTACCAAATCCTCTCACAAAGCTTTGGTTGGCTGAAGGATATAGTAGAAGACACATGCCCAAGTTGCTACGCAATGGGACTGAACCAGAAACCATGTCGTTATATATAGGCGTTATTTACGGTCTCAAGCGCAGTGTCACTTTTGTTGTATTCCTTTACACAATGTAGCATCGCGTTTCCACCAACACATCACTTGAAAGACATACGAGATCGAAATTAAGCATTAGACTCGAATCCCCCAAGGCCGTACTCCACCATGACAGTCTATAATTAAAACGACTAGAAATTCAAAAGTGTCTGTGAGTGTGTTTGAGTGTTAGTATATAAGTTTGTATGGCGAAAATTATCTTTACACTGCCTTAGAACAATAGGCTTCTCGCAGTTTCACTTCCATATACATGTGTGTGTGGGTGCGTGCGTGTTCGTGAGTGTCATAGTGTCTGTGTTTCTAAACAGAGAGAAATACAGATATGCGAAATAGTAAGGTATGTAGAAAATAGATACCTGTGTATATAGTTGGGAATATGTAAATCTATTCCTATTTGATTTTAAATTGCATGTATGCAAATTCAATAACTATAATTCTCTATTATGATACCGTTTACACATAGGAATATATGCGCATTATACTATAAAA
>NC_043001.1:93556779-93571779 GCF_006345805.1 Octopus sinensis | reverse complement strand
CGAAATACCTATTTCTTTACTACCCACAAGGGGCTAAACACAGAGAGGACAAATAAGTACAGACAAACGGATTAAGTCCAAATAAGCGCCACAGTGCAACATGAGTGGACTTTGAAATCACGTGTACAATCTATGCAAAAAGAGAGGCATAAAACGAGAATGAGAATGTTTTCAACACTATATCCGTTCAACATTTAACGATTTTGAAAGAAGAAAATCCGTAATAAATACCGCTAGTCTTACTCTCCGATTCTATAACGCTTCTACCGATTTGTTACATTGCTTTCAATGTAAATACAACTTGGATCATCATTAGTTGCAACTATACCACAAGCAGCAATCCATAAACCCGGATTTTTCATTCTCCTCATATTTAAAAAAACCCAGCTAAATGCGTTGAATTTTCAGTCCTGATAGTGTTACATGACAGAAAGAAAAAAAATAAACACACAATTTTCTTTCCTCGTGGGATGTTTTGTAGGTTTCATTCTAAATTTATGACATAAAGTTATTGTGAGATACTGTTTCACTGATTAAAGTACCCATATATCTAGATTATCTTGTACTGATCCCGAAGAGTGGCATAAATAAAGATCCTTTTCTCTTTTAATAAATGTATGGAAACCTCTGAGGTCAATTGAATTCTTTACTTTATAGCTTTATGCCTTTTATGTTGTCGATTAGTCTTCCATTCAATTTATAAAATGCCATATTCTAAGAGAATATTCTAAACCTATCGTGTGAGAGCCCCTGCAATAATTGCTTCTCACACAGGTGTATAATCAAACATTTTATTAGAGGAAAGGGAAATTAGAAAATGGAATATTATTTTAATTCTAAAGAACGTTAATATCGCAAGGCATGTTTAATGGTTGCAATATTAAGGAATAAACTGGAGTTAAACTAAACTGAATAGAAGCCATCTCTTTATTTGATTTTGCTTGTTGAGATTGAAGTAAAATAATATGAAATATCTAGCGCTGCTACTTACTCATATGTTTTACTGAATACAGTAAATCTATCATCTGGGATCATGTTTTCTGCATCGCTGTAATACACATAAACCTCTTCTCTATATTTGCGAAACATGCTTGATTTATTGCACTTACTAGTCTCTACTTTGTGTCATTAAACAAGTTTAAAATATCAGCGATTTAATACCTCTTTTTCCGTGTGTCAACAACCAAAGTATTACTTGCGTGGGCTTAAAACGCTTTACAGTTAGTAAAAAGTATGAAGAGATATAACATACTCACGGATGAATGATTCATTTCTTTATACCATGTTCAAAGCTAAATCATTAAAAAGATTGGACAGACACATATGTATATTTATTATATGCATGTGTGTATATATGTATGTGTGTGTATATGATTAAATAGCTAATTGTATTAGTCGAGACATTTCAAATAAGAACGTCAGTTGATGCAACAAAACATTCTGTATTCATAATATGCATTACGAAGAACTTATTGATCTACTGATTAATTCTCCATTTCAGAAAACATGTGACTCATGTTTTTCTCTACTCCGAAGTCAGAGTTCTGATGGAGAGGAATTATGATTATGTACAATCCAGCCATGACCGTGTCGTCTTTTTCGCAATAAGATGGATTTTACGATACAATGCATCCAGCATTATTGAAAACATCAAGGTGCTGTCTAAGGAAGATTTAGCAACTAGTTTGAACGTGGCTAGCAGCAGTCTAGACTATTCTGTGGTGACTAAAATCAAATCTTCCAAGATGTATAAGGTGCAATCCTGATAATAAAAGGGTTGGTCACTCATTGATGGATGAACTATTATCGATTAGAAAATTAATCAAGCAATTGACTCTATTTATACATCAGTTATGTGCGATAATTAAATATTGATTACGGCTGTCTTCTGCATACAATTTTGCATATACGCATTGATTGAGAGAGAACGGTATATAGCTGGTTCGTAAATGCTAATCATGTTGAAATGTAATGAAAAAAACACGATTTGCTAGTTCTGTGAATGCTAATCAGAATGTAATTAGTATCGTTCGATGCTCATTTTTATCTTGGACTTCTTCGAATTGGTCCATCATATTCTATAGATAACTCTGTTCTGGTAATTTCCTGCTTATTGGGCTGACGAAGAAATCATTCTGAACGCTTTAATCGCATGCCTTTCTTAAAATGAATTCCAATATTGTACTCGAACTATTTTGGGAACGAAATGAAGAAAACACCGCTAATGTTTGAAATAAGTCTGTTGTTAGCATGAAATAAAAGAACTAATGGCGGTATTATGTATTTGTGGGGGTTTTGTTGTTTTTCTTTTTCTTTTTGCAATGAAAGAAAGACCGAGACATTATGAACAAAACTAATTATGCTAGTAATGATGACACTCATTTAGATCATCATCATCATCATCATCATCATCATCATCATCATCATCATCTCCTCACCCTCATCATCGTCATCGCATCACCATCATCATTCTCATCATCATTATTGTTACATCAATCTCATCTTTATCATCATTCATCATCTAAACCAGAATTCCTTATTGTACAAAAGAGTCCACACAAACAACCTTGAAAACGCGTTTAATCAAAAGAGAGTTCCAAAATGTATGTATTTCTGTGTGTGTGTGCCTGCGTGTATGCGTGCATGTGTATGTTTATACATGTATGTATATCATAAATAGGAGCGTGGCGAGAACCTTAGTGCATGTTTTATGAGCGGCAATAAATTTGAAGAACAAGACGATTGCAAATAAGGACAACCACGCACAAAATTATGAGAAGGTTCTACAAATAGCCAGATCAAAATATGGGACGATTCTCATTCCATTGCAGTCCAGTTATCTTCTATAAGTAGTGATGATTGAAAAAGATCACGGTGGTGGTAGTAGTAGTAGTAGTAGTAGTAGTAGTAGTAGCAGTAGTAGCGGCGGATGTGTTGGTGGTAGTGGTGGTAGTAGCAGTAGTAGTATTTGTAGTAGTAGTAGTAGTAACAGAGGTAGTAGTGGGGGCGGCGGTGGTGGTGGTTGAGCTGGTAGTAGTAGTAGCAGCGCCGGTTATGGAGGTGATGGTGGTGGTGGTGGTGTAGTAGTAGTAGTAGTAGTAGTAGTAGTAGTAGTAGTAGTAGTAGTAGTTTTCATAAATAGGGTTAAAAAATGAGATCATTGATAATAATAATAACGAATCAACGAAGCAAAAGTTGATACTGTGGCCAATATATCCTAATTGTTATAATTATTATAACTACGCTTTTGGTTGCTTTTTTTTATCGTTTCAATTGTTTCATTCCGGTTAAAAATCGTGATGTGCATCTTGAAAAAACGATGTTCTAACTTTTCGAGACAAAAGTACTGCTCGTATAACTTTCTGCAGACCATTATTTTCAGATAATTCAATAAACAGTGGAATCATTATTGAATCTCCAATTTTTTTGAACAACGGCGAATTTCGGCATGAATTGTTATATAACATCAGTAGCATTATTATGTTTCTGTGTATATAGAACCAGTAAAAAGCAGCGGCTGAGGTCGCTAGTCATGGTCTTTGTCGGCAGAATTCATTGTTTAGTGTTTGATATTTGGAAATAATCGTTCAAAGACCGTATTCAGAAATGAAATGTCATTTATTATCGTTTAAAGTTGCACCTGTAGGGCAGCTTGTTTGAAATATTTCAAGTAAAACTTTTCGCACCGAACAAGATCTTAGCTCTAGCGGTCTAAAATCTCATTTATATTTAATTCTTTTACTTGTTTCGGGTCATTGGACTGTTGCCATGCTGGGACATCACCTTGAATCGTTTACTCGAACAAGTAGATTCCAGTGCTTGGTCTTTTTACGTCTGGTGCTTGTTTCATTAGTTTCTTTTACCGAACCCGTTCACTGAAACGCAAACAAACCAACACCAGTTATCAAGCGGTAGACGGGTCAGGTACAAACAGTCACAAACACACACACTCTCACATACACATAAAGACACATACATATGACGAGCTTCCACACAGCTTTCGTCTACCAAATTCATTCACAATACATTGGTCGTCCCAAGCGATTATAGAAATTTTATCATGACGCTGCGTAACGGAACTGAACGGGAAATCACGTGGTTACAAAGCGGGCATCTTAACCACACAGCTGTGTCTGCGCCTGAAATTAGGTTTGAGCGAGCTTCGAACGCGCAACCTGCTGCATATTAAGAAATGATAATCACTACAGAGAATTTGAATTTATATTAATTATGATATTATAACATATTTAAACCTAGGCTTTATGCTTGCCATTTTGCATATATTTTACTCTAATATTTATTTGTTTTCCATAATTTCCTTTTTCGCTTCCTTTATTTCAAGTACATTTTTCTACTTTTTTCTCCGTCTTTTTAAGAGAGCAGCCATGTTATATTTTGAGCCTCGATGATTACAGCATAGGATACGGCACGCTATACGAGCTCATCGAACTACAGTTTTATCAGAGCATGAAATTTATAGTAGCTTAAATCTGAATCCTATCTTTATTAAATGATATTTATCCCTCACTTGACAGAGTGCTTTTGTTTTTATACTTTTAAACATCTTATTAATATCAGAACAATATGCAATATATACATATATGTGTGTGTTTGTGTGTGTATATGAGTATATATATGTATATTTATAAATATATATATAAATGTATATGTGTGTGTATGTGTGTGTGTGTGCGTGTTTGTGTGTGGAGGCATTTGGCCTAGTGGTTAGAGCAGAGGACTCGCGGTCCAGGGATCCCGAGTTCGAATCTCAGACCGGGTGATGTGTGTGTGTTTATGAGCAAAACGCCACGCGGCTACGGCAGAAGGTAATGGCGAACTTCTGCCGACTCTTTCGCCACAACTTTCTCTCACTCATTCCTTCTGGATGTTGCAGCTCACCTGCGATGAACCGGCATCTCGTCCAGGTGGGGAACCTATACGCCAAAGAAACCGGGAAACCGGTCCTGTGAGACAGGCATGGTTCGAGAAGGAACAAACTGTGTGTATGTGTGTATATATATATATATGAAGATATATATTTTTAGCTACCTGATACATACATGCATACATACATGCATGCATACATACATACATCCATACATACATGCATACATACAGACATACACACATACATACATACATACATACATACATACATACATACATACATACATACATATATACATACATACATACATACATACGTGGTTTCTGTATATGTCACTTTACTGTCGTATACTAATACAGTCTTCCACATGATGTATTCCCAAATACTGTGTCACCAACTGTAACTAATCGAAAATAACACTGAACGAGCCAATTTCCTGCGTCTCCACGTACTCACGAACGCCACCTCTCAACCTCCTGCAATTTCTCTCGCTCTCAAACACGCTGCTACTTATAAGAGTTCGGCCAGTCCATTCTCATAGGGAATGTCATGATTCTCGCCATAACACATACGTACATACATAAGGAAATATTAGCCTGAATTACAGGTATCCTATTTGTCAAGTGGTTGACGATAACTAAAGCTATTGCAGTAAATATCAGAAACATTCTATAATTAAAATTATTTCGCTGAATAAAGTTCTATGTATATTTATGTACTAATAAAGGCAATCATTTCCAATGCAAAGTGTAAATGTTAACAATACACGTGCATCTTATTTTAATGTATACATTAGAAGTAGTGAGTCTGCAGGGTATTCAGAGCGTTGTGGACATACTTTTAGGTATGAGATCCGCCCCTCTCAAGTCTCATTTCAAATGCCCTGATGTCAAATTTCCCTTCGTCCCTTGGGATCAATAAAGTAAAGAACCATCCCACAACATTATAAGCGGGCCGGGAAAAGTGATTTGTCCCGGTTTGTGCATTTTGAGAGCAGAACATTACAGGTGCCAACCCCTGTATAGGCACAGGTCACCTGTCTTTCTCATAAAAAGTCTTTGGCTTGAAGAAGGGTGATTTCCATGAATGAGCGATTGTTATTCTTCTTCTAACAATGCTATCTGAACCTTCACTTACATGCGTAGATCCATAGCGAGACTTGATTGACTGAGTCTCTATATATAAACATGTGTGGGGCAGCGTGGCTTAATGGTTAGGCTGTTGGACTCATGATCGCAAGTTTGTGGTTTCGATTCCTGAACTGAGAGACGTGTTGTTTTCTTGCTCAAAACACCTCATTTTATCTAGCTCCATAGCACTCAGCAGGCAAATATACGTAATTCTGCGACGGAATGGCATCCTGTCCAGGTGGGCAATTAATACGCCATGAAACCGAGAAACCGACGCTTATGAGACGACATGATTCGAGAAGGTAACTTCACCTTTCTATACATAAACATAAATACTGTATGTAAAATCATAAAATAACCTTAAAGAATATAAGACAAATTTCGCATCGAAATGTTGTCGTTGGTTATGGAATTCTGAAATATCATATATTGTTTGCTTTGCATTGTAATCACGATTTCTATCCTCTTTAACTGTAATGCTATATCACACAAATAATAAAAAGCTTGTTCTTTAGTTTCTGATGCAGAGTTATTACAGATTCCCATAAGTGTAATAATCATTTCATATCCATCATTTAACTTTTTTTTAGAAATACAGTAGAAATAACAACACTAGGAAATAAATAAATAAATGATTTTTCTCTTCTAAATGAGATCACTCTGGTCTCCTGTGATCATTACGTCATTAAATTTTAACTTTTATTGCTGTCATGGGATAAATAAATTGAGTGTTTGGCAGCGATTTATTGTTGTGGTTGTTATTAAAACTTGATCAATCTAGTTACTGTTATCTTTTTGATTCGTGTTGTTGGTGTGGTGTATGTAATGAAATATTTGTTTTTGTTACTGTTGTTGTTTCTACTGACGATAGTTTTTATTTTTTTATTTTGTATTGTTGATTTTATAGTCATTGATCTTGAGGCTGTCAATAATGACTTTCTGCAACATTTTAAATAGAACTACAATTGATAACATTCTGTTTTAGGTTATTAGAGTTGTTGTTATTTTGACTTTTGTTGCTATTGTTATTGTTTAGCTCCCATGTCAGTTCTCATCAAGCAGATCTTTGATCAAAAGCATTTCTCTCATGGCCACACATTTTTTTATACAAACGGATTGTGTCTAAGACGATAGGATATGATTTTAGAGAGGTTTATGATATATTTTTTGCATAAAATCTCATGTCACCTAGGTTTTACTCTTGTTCTTTTTGATTAAGCCTAATCAATTAACCTATCATCAATACATTCTAATCACTGTCCTCCCGCCGTTTCCTTCAGGCAAAACTTACCCAAGATAAAATTGCTTTTTCAGGAGTATAGAGTGTAATTCGATTAATTTTCAGCTACTATTTTTAGCATGTCGAGTTTCAACATTTTTAGCATGTCGAGTTGCTTGCATACGCAATGATAGCAACGTTGATGCAGTTGATTATAGTGTTAATTACAAATAA
Organism: Octopus sinensis; assembly: GCF_006345805.1. Classification (NCBI taxonomy): domain Eukaryota; kingdom Metazoa; phylum Mollusca; class Cephalopoda; order Octopoda; family Octopodidae; genus Octopus; species Octopus sinensis. The sequence goes on along the minus strand of NC_043001.1, from coordinate 93,564,308 downwards.
CATTGTCTCATGGCCTCTGTTTATTACTTTAAATGTGCTTACAACTTATGCATGTAAACGTACAATCTATTCACCTTTAACTACAGACTAAGAATCATTCTTCTTGAATTCACTTTACACGTTATCAATATATGAAAAAGTCTCATTTGGAAAGTTTAGGTTTGTAGAGCTTCTAAAATTCGTATGAGCACTGCAAAACATTTTTGCATGGCCTAGTTTATATGCAACAGGGTTTGCACGATTTGATTTTTATTTGTTACGTGCTTAAAAGCCGCACTCAGTGCGGCGGATATTTTCTAATTCCTGCAGAGTGCTAAACGGGACTGCGGCACAAAACTAAGACGGAAATAATTGTAAAACATTTATTGTTATACTACCATCTCAAAGTTATATCACAGAGTATCACATTTGGAGGGGAAATTTGGATATAACTGTAATGTAGCAGCATAAACAATATTCTTGGTTTCACCGTTTGGTGTGAGTATGAAGATATTGTTAGCATTTCCAATTCTAGAACAACCAACATAGAGCTGACCATGAGAAAAGTACTTTTGCATGAAGTGAAGTCAAACAATTTTCAATTATTGTCCTTGGTTCAAAACTAACTCTTACTGGAAATTGAAGTCTCTTGAATTTATAGAGTATGTCTGCCGGCATCAGTGGAATTCTTTGGAATAAACACATAAAAAAGTACCAGGTGGAGTACAGTAAGAACTAGTGTCCATTTGTTCGATTGGAATTCTTCGAGGCGGTGCCCTAGCATGGCCACAGTCTGATGACCGAAAAAGGCAAAAGAACCGCTAACTTCCTTAGTAAAACATTAAGCTAAGGGAGATAACTTTTGTTCATCAACCTTATCAATACTATGGCATTGAAACATCACACGGTTACTTTACCTGATAGAAAGAGTAACCCAAATGATTTTAAATCGGATCCTAATGCTGGATTACCGAGAACCAAATGAGGGACATATTTTCAATGCCGGAATCATCTTGATTCCAAACAGGTAATATGTCTATGTAGAGCGAATGTAGACGGAGATGCAGGGGTCCCAGGCAGAGAAACAGAATTTCGCTTTTATTAATGTCTATGGATTTATTCTTAAAAAAATGTTAATATTCAACCTCTGATTGAAGGTGGCGAGCTGGCAGGTCCATTAGTATAAAATGCTTAGCATTCCGTGTTCAAATTCCATGAGGTCTACTTTGCCTTTAAGTCTTTCAGGGTCGATAAAATAAATATTAGTTGAACTCTGGGGACGATGTAATCGAATTTTTCCCTCCCTAAATTTGCAGGATTTTGCCAAAATTTGAAACCAATACTGAACATCGGAGGTCCATATGGTTTATTGCTTTGTAAAGTATGTCACTCAGGTAACATTTATCGCTGATATTACAGTAACTTTATATTATAGTCCTTCTCGGGAGACTAATAATAATATCCTGTTGCTGTTTAACAAATATTGCTGCTTCTGCAACCTTACTTATGTTATATATATATATTATAGCTCAACGTCAGCTTTTTCTATCGTATAGAGAATTCAATAAATAATGACATATCTAAATGAGTTGTATCATATAGACGATAATTTTGCTGTTTCGTTTAGTTGTTCTAAATATAAATACAAAACATACTTTAATATTTCTAAACTTAATCCTTGTTATTAGAACTCCGCTTTTCCGACTGTGATCTATTTCTGGCTTTTCTCAACATCATAATTAACGATGGTACACGCCTTCTTGCGAGTTTTAGAGGTAATGAGCCGCATTAATAACGGCCTTCACTGCTGTTCTTTGTAGCTAGTCCTCCGATACTTTCTCGTCTTAGAATGTGCTGTCGTTGGATGGAAAAGTGCTGTGTAGCAAATGTTACTTTCAGTGGTTCTCTTATGCTTACAATCTATATTTATTGAAAGTGTGTAACACTTTACTTAAATACAATACCGTAGGCAATGTGTACTTTCAAAGAAATTTTACGGGTTTTTGTTTTATTATATATCTAGCTTCATTCACATTACTTTCATGCATTCGACTTCACCCTCAGCTATAGAGAAATACATAAAAAATGTAGAATTATTCGTGTCTTGTATTTTCCCGTCCGTGCTATTCCAAAGCATCTGTTGACTTGCAACTTGAGTTCTTGTATCGTGAATTTCTCATTATTTTTCTTTGCTTTTTTTTTCATCGTCAAACTCACTTGCATGCCTTTGTTATAATACTGAGGAAAGTCAGTATAGTAAAACAACAATAGTTTTATTTACATTTTAATCATTTATGCTAAACGTGTAATTATATTTATTTTTATGTCTAGCCTTGCTAATTGATATCCCTTTCCGTCAAGGATATTATACCAATACCTTATTGTAAAAATTTAGAGTATAGATATGTGTTATGTTATTTTGTCTTTGACTCTCTTTTTAATCTTTCTCATCTGTGTGTTTTATAGTTTGCTTAATACATCGGTCTCTAAGTACGTGTAAATCAGTTTCTCCAAAATTCTGTTATATCTGGCAGTAAGTTATCTACTTTCATATCAGAGTCCTTCGTCCATCATTTTGCTCTCTTTACATTTGGGAAATGCGCTATATCAATTTCTTTTAATAAAAGTGTCATGCCTGAAACAGTGTTTCTAGTTATTTACCACCTGCAGCATAAAATTCGATCGCGTCCATATAAAATTACAGTTTATTGCTTCCCCCTTAGCATTTGTATCCTAGTACAGTCTCATTTAACCTGTCAGTTAAAGTTAGACATACAAAGAAAGGGAGTGGCAAGAGGACGTCGCCTCGCATTATTGCTCTTTGTGTATCCGCAAGATTGTTTAACTTTTAGCAATGACCAGTTTAATGCATCTTTATTATTCATGCAGCTATGGGTCATGTTTCTAGGATTTATGTGCGAGGAACAGTCAAAAGTCTTCTAGTAGGAAATCCATTTCATGCTAAGCTCTGCCTTTCTCATTTTTTATTCGAATATACTTTTTTTGTTTTCAATTATATAATTATAGTTCTAATAATTTTGGTTGAACTACCATACCATAGTCTCCAAATCACATTAAGAAAGTAAATATATTTTTATGGTCCACCAAATCACTTTAGATCAGTTACTGAAATGCTGAGTGCATGTGGTAAAGTTAATGCTTATTTTATGAGCATATATCTCATAGCATTTGCAATTTATTACATTTTGGTATTTGAGTGTTCAATATTTTGCATATTAGCCCTTAGGGATTGATGCGAATTATTCTTTGTAAAACATAACTTAGAGAACTTGGAGAAACTATGGGGGGGTAATGTATGAGCATATTTTGAAAGGGTTCTAGCTGATAACATAATATATCTATTAGGTAGGTAAATGGGATAGAACCCCTCAGAGACACATACATCCACACACTCTTATTGCATGATATAGAGAAGATACTGTCTCCTCACAAAATTAAGTTACCATTCTCTATTCTCTCGTCCCTTTATTTTGTAGATTCTTATTCTGAAAATAATATTGTCGGTATACAGAAATACATACATAGGGAGAAGGAGTTATAACTTGGTGGAAAATAATAAACCGAACGTCATTTTCAAGATAAGAGGCGAGAAGAGTTTATTAATAAACGACATACCAGATGTCATTACTACAGTATAGAAATGAGCTGTCAAATATAAATAATTTTAGTGATATTACCGTTAACTTACAGTAAAATGGAAGCTAAAAAAATCATGTCATTTATAATTGCTACAGAAGAAATTGTGCAATATCCTTTCTGTTAACCCTTTAACTTCGAAAATAATTTCATGCTTATTCCAGTAATGAAGTTAACTATCTTCCAAAAACAGAATTCGTATCTTCTGTAAGTCACGTTGCCTCAGTAAACTTGACATATGTCGACAACAAATAGTTTCTCACATGACATTACTCAAGAAAGACAGATTGTTATATAAAACTGACTGCTGCAGTGAAGACTACTGGAACTTTAAGCGTATCTCATTGCGCAGTGTTTTTCAGAAAACATACAAATATGTCCTATAAAATGGCAACGCTGTTTTCATCTCCTGTTGATGCGGGACGGCTATACTCATAACACCTTTCATGAATGGTAAAAGAGAAAAAGAGAACAGTATCCTCAAAACATGTAAGTAGTATGAATACTTCGGTAGGGAAGATTCTGCCAAATACACCCCAAAATATGGTAGAGATTTTCAATTCGCTGACAGATTAAATCGGAAACATAAATAGACCTTCAGGAAAATTGAACTAGAATGAATGGAACAAATGACGCTTCCCAGAATCGTTATACCACACCCTCACAGTGTACTTTATTTATCGACCTTTCACTGAATAATGCAAAATTTTCCTCAGTAAGATTTGAATTCTGATCGCCAGGAGCAAGAATGTATACGTCAAAATATTTCCTACGATTCTCTGACTACGCAATTCTTAACCTAGGTCAAGCAGTGTTGTTAAACCAATCTCAAAAGAAATTTGCTAATTTATGCGGTCTTCAATATCCATTTTATCATTGAGATTTTATTTCTCATAAGTATCCAATTTTTGTATCATTTCACAAAACCTAAACAATAAGTAATTTCTTTAATTCAGACACAAGTTAACAATTTTGATGAGAGATTATTCAACGGCAATACTTAATTACAAAATGATGAAAGCAACTGTTGACATTGGCATGATTTGGAATCTAGAAAGAAAACAGTCGCACAATTATTACAAAATAAGTTTTCCATTATTGTAACTGACACTTTTCTCTAATATAATACTTGGAATACGACTAAAATTTTGATGGAAAGGAGTAGCCGATTCCACCGAGCAGTAATTCTTTGGTACTTTATATTGTCTATCCATGAAAGATGTTCTGTAACGTTAATGTCAACCGGATTTGAAACGTGACCGTAAGGCGCCGAAACTATTGCTATAAAGCTATCAACTATTGCTATCAACGCCCTAAAGTTTCTATCATCTCACCGTCCTTAATGATAAAAATAATAAAGGTATTAGAAAATTATTACATCAAGGCCCGTAATTTTCAGTGGTATGAAGTTAGTCGAGAACATCGACCCCATGGCTTAACTTATACTTAGTGTATCGACCATGAAATGTTGAAAGACAAAGGTCATCTTGAGAGAATTTACTAATAATTGCTAATAACATAAAGTGCCGACAGAAATACAGCTCAGCTTTTTGGCCGAAACGCTAACGCTTCTATAAAGGTGTCAGCTTAAAACTGAAGAATAATAAAGTGCCTTAATAAATGCAACTTCATTGTTTAGTCTACACGTGCTTATTTCTAAACATACCTATTTCAGTACATACTACGACCCAACAGTTTACACTTTATCTACTGTCATTCATTTTATAACAAGTTAATATTTTTCTCACTTTCTTCACCTTTCTTTTTATACCTATATATCTTTACATTTATCTATGTATCTATTTATCTACCTCTATATCTATTGATATATGTATTTATCTACATACCTATACATTTGTCTCTATCGTTCTCTTACTTTTTATTTTTCTCTCTTTCACCTTCAACACCTTATTTTTTCTCTCGAAACAAAACAGTATCAATATTATAATGTATGTAACAGAATTACTGGTTGTTTTCCACTTCTACATTTAAAACTTTGTTCCAGTGGAAAATGTGTATTTATTTCAATGATAGAAGTCATTGTCTATGCAAACCATTTGCATGACTTATACACGGATATATATTTGCATATACATGCGTACCACACATATAAGTATCTATTTTGCAGTGCATCTACTGGCATACATCTCTCTCGATCGCTCTCTCTCTCTCTCTCTCTCCCTTCTCTGTTTCTCCATCCACACCCCACACACAGACATATATATTTATATATATATATATATATATGTATATATATGTATGTATATATATATATATGTGTGTATATGTATATATATATATATATATATGTATATATATAATATGTATGTATATATATATATTATATATATATATATATATGTATGTATATATATATATGTATGTATATATATGTGTATGTATATATATATATGTATGTATATATATATATATATGTATGTATATAATATATATATGTATGTATATATATGTATATATATATATATATATATATATATACGCATATATATACATACATATGCGCCGTGTTTCTGTGCGCGCGTATATATATGTGGAGAAGCAGGGAGATGTGTATGCCACGTGTCACTCAATATTCTTTAAAAGCTATATTTGCATAAATTACGCATATGAAGCACGTGCTTATAATTTTCGGATACAAGATGAATTTCTATGCATATATAATAGGATATTTACATTATTTTCACAAATCAATACATACACATACGGACCAAACTAGAGAATGTATACGCATATACATAATCAATAATATCGATTTTATATGTGCATATATATACATGTGTGTGTGAGTGTGTATATGTTTGTGTGTTTGTGTTTACATACATGTATGCATGGTTACGAATATATATATATATATAGTGATATTGATTTAAATATACTGGTGAGAAAAGCAAGATATTCTAGTGTGTATTAAATATATAATTGAAATTTTATAATACATAAATATATATTTGGCATGTATGTCTGTGTGTGTTACGACGTATATTAAATATATAATATATATATATATATGGGTATATTTAGCATAAATGCATAATACATTTCAATTGTATATTTCAATACTACAGTTAGATGCGATGTACATATAAACAGACTTCCACACACGTACAAAGCAGTAATGCACAAATATATATATCAAAGAACGCATCTATATTTACTTACATACACACACATGTATATTTACACGTACTTACATACATGCATGCACACACGCAAACATATACACACACACACAAGATAGGTAGATATATATCTGTGTGTGTGTGTGTGTGTGTGTGTGTGTCTGTGTGAGTGTGTGTGTCTGTGTGTGTGTACATATTTCTGAGTTAAAGCTATCATTGGTTTCATGTCAAGAGAAGTAGGAAAATATCCTAGTATCATAACAATTTTTCATGCTGATCACACGGAGAACGTTGTTCGCCTCCATTCTGGAAAACACGGATCGTGCTTTCATCGATGAGCTGTGAAAAACAGCTCATCGATGAAAGTCATAGCTTACTATTACTCGAACCAAGCCTAATTCAAACTAATAACATAGGAAAATTCTTCGTCGCACAATGTCATATTTATACTTCCTGCAGAGATCGTACTAATAATACATAAATCGCTGCATACAAATATGCAACAATATGCAATGAATGCGATCGAAACACGTGTCGGACAATTATTATAAATAAACCAACTATAAATAAACATGAAATTTGAATGCCCAAAATGGCAAAAACAAAGAACTCTTTGAATAGTTAAAACCAAAATATTTCAACCTTCCAATCGATTACTTATCTATATACATACATAAACAATTTTTGTCTTCAGAGATTTCAAGCATAAATGCAGACTCTTGTGAACAAACAAGAAACAAGTGTGGACAGAAG
>NC_043001.1:93519279-93551779 GCF_006345805.1 Octopus sinensis | reverse complement strand
TGGTTAGGTTGTCAGCATCATGATCGTAAGACTGTGGTATCGATTCCTGGACCGGGCGACAAGTTGTGTTCTTGAGCAAAACACGTCCTTTCACGTTGCTCCAGTCCACTCAGCTAGCAAAAATGAGCTTACGCTGCGATGGACTGGCGCCCTGTCCAGCCGGGGAACACATACACCATCGAAATCGGGAAACCAGCTCTATGAGCCTGGTTAGGCTTTAAAAGGGCGCATTTATTTATTTTTTATTCGGGGTGGAGGATTCTGGTCATTTGCACCACTCTTCAGTATTGTTGGTCTGCTCTCTAAATTTGAACAGTTATACATACTTGTATCCATTTATTTATTTATTCACCTATACATCAGTCCATTCGTACACATCTTTACATTTACATATGCATAAGATATACATGCATGCATACATACATACTTGAATACTATTGTGTGGACACCCCCAGACGATGAAGTAGGCTAGCCCAATACGTAAACATAGAAGGAGAAGTCTAAAAGTCGTAGAGAACAGTTGAATAGCAGGTAGAGAGAAGAGAGAGAGTTGAGTAGAAGGCATCCGAACGTGCGATATAACAGTGGCGACGAGGATTTCGTGGCTCATACAGCCACTGTGTAGTATTGCGATATACCACATACATACATACATACATACATACATGCATACATACATGCATACATACATACATACATACATACATACATACATACATACATACATACATACATACATACATACATACATACATATATTCCAGATACGCATTTACAAAATACTCAAATAATGAAATTTTCCCAACTAAACCACAAGGGAAAGATACAAGAAAATAGGTAAAATGTTCGGAGAAAAATCAATACATTCGCCAAGCAATGGAATATTACAAAAAAAGGCATTAACAATACTCATTGTATAAAAAAGAAACATAACCTATAAAAAACGTAACCAACAGCCAAATCAGGGAACATTGCAAACCACAAACAACATATTTCCGGCAACAAAATCGGCTAATGCGCAATGAATATATATAACAAAGCTAAATTTATAATAAACAATATAAGGAAGACGTAAACCAACTTCAATTATAACGTCAACATATGCCAATAATTGTACGAAAATCAATACAGCGATACAACAACCACAAAAGCAACCAATAAGCATTAAAAAAAAGTGACACTTCATAATCATTATTATCCTGTCACCCTTACGTCGTCTTCCCTTTCCTCGTCGCTGTATTTAATTTCTGAACGTTGCTCCATTGTTCTCATTATCTAATTCATTACTGCATTGTGTTACACTGAATTATACTTTACTTACATTGCCTTCTTCCAAATTTTTTTCTTTCATTTCTCCCCCGGATTATTCCTTTTTCCATTATTTCAACTTCTTGACCTTTCGACTCCATTCTTACTTTACTTTCATTCATTGAATGCGTATATTTTTTCAATATTTTTTACTTCAGTTTTGCTTTATTTATCTCATCAGAAATGCATTCTGCTTAGATGTATAAAGTAGGAAGTACAGAGGTTCATAATTTTTCTCTGTATTAACTGCATTAGGGGAGTAATTAAAGTGTACGGGAATTGAGCCTATATTTGTTTTAACTGCGTATTAGATGTTCGATGCAGTTTACTGTAAATGGAACTTTTGATATTGCGCTCTCACTATAATCTACCATGACTTGTTTTGTCTTTTTTGTTTTTGTTTTTTTTTTTAGGCACAAGGCCAAATACACTAGCGGAAGGTTATTAGTCTATTTAATCAACAGAAAGTAATTACTAAATTAATTAATCAACTAAAGTTGATTAATACACACAAACGCGCGCTAGCGTGAGTATATGTGCGTGCGCGTGACTATGTATACGTGTGTGTGGACGTGTGTGTGTGTGTGCGTACGTGCGTGTCTGTGTGTGGGGCTCATGTGTGTATGTAAATGCCTGTATGTGTTTATATTGGTGTATAACTTATAGGACGAGGACCCCGTGGGACTGAATTTCATTGAAAGTGTATGTGTATATATGTGTATATTTAATTGTATCTCTCTATCCTCCTACATACATATATATATATATATATATATATATATATATATATAATATATATATATATATATATATATATATATATATATATATGTGTGTGTGTGTGTAAACATATGTGTCTGCATATATGTGCATGTATGCTTGTATTTACACACACATTTATATTAAGAGAGTGCTTAGTTAGGTAGATAGACAGACAGATAGATAGATAGATAGATAGATAGATAGATAGATAGATAGATAGATAGATAGATAGATAGATAGATAGATAGATAGATAGATTCATGGAGACTCTGATACAATCCATATGCAGTTCTAATGCCAGATTTTCACAAAGGGGTAGGGAAGATTATTGAATATAATGAGAGAATGAAACCTCTTTGTCTTCTTTGCTATTGTCGTCACATGTTTACCTTTTCTTTCTACTTGAATGTTTTTCTCCAATTTCTAGTTTTACTTTCTATATTTACTTTCATTTTCATCACATAATCTTTCCTGTTTGTCTTACAATACGGCTTCCATTTTCTTGCCGTTAATTTTTCCACTAAACCCATATACTTCCATTTTACTTTCATTTATTAGTTGGATATTTCTCTCTTGTTCTTCCGTTTCTTATTTTTCGCCTTATTTTCCTCCAATTTCCTTCACTGCTCTCGCAACAGTTTGAAACTGAACGTCTTAATTGAAACGCTGATCTGTCAATAAATTGAAAAACGAATTTATTTATTTATTTTTAACTCTTTCTTCAACCATTTCTTTTTCTCTCTTGTTTAGGAAATTAAAGCAATTGCCATGTTAATTAGAAAAACAAAACGGCTGTCTTTGTCATTGTTGTTGCTGTAATTTTACTTATTGCTGTTTGTTATCTTTTCTTTTTCCTCGCATCATTCAGGTTTATATTGTTTATTTTCGGTTTCTTTAGGCCTTTTTATTTTTTCTATTTGTTCTATGGAGATCAAACATGTGTTGATTTGTTTACAAGATGTGGTTTTATTTTAATTTTCCTTTATTTGTTGCATTTGTTAATGATGCCAAAACCGATGTATTTATTGTTTCTTGTATTTATTGAAGTTCTATTTATCATCGGACTAGTTTTTTTTTTCTTTCATCATGAATTTTACCACAGAATATTGAGAAATAATATTTACAGAATTAGCAAATTATTCATATAACTTCATGATGTTATATTGTCTGGTGAACCTCCAAAATAAGGAGGATCAGACGGCGGAAGGCGACGGGGACGGTAGCAAGGACAAACGTGTCGATAAGGATGATGATGACAACGGCAAAGACGACGATAATACTGAGGAGGAGAAATAGAAAGATAAGAAGGAGTAGGATGTGATGATGATGAGAAGGAGGAGGAGAGGGAAGGAGAAGGAGTAGGGTGGTGATAATGTCGGTGGTGGTGATGGCCGTCGTCCTGGTGATAATCATCATTACCAACATCAAAAACTTCATTGACAATATAATCTCCATCGTAATTATCAGCATCATTATTTCCACTACAATAATCATCACGATCATAATCATCATCATCGTATTGACAAACATATCAATGACAAATATATTAACGACTATCAAGTTGATCACCACGAACAGAATTACGAAATGATTGTGATAGAAGAAATAGATACAGCAACGTTCGGCAGGAAATTCTGTCCCTTAATTCCAACTATCCACGAATTAATATACATTTTAAACCTCTCTAGTTACATTGATGGCATTCAAAGACACATAATTACATCCTTACAGATTCCATGGATTATTTACATTGGCCGGGTATGTGTCCTCATCTGTTTGTTGTTACCACAACGTTTCGCCTGATTTACTCTCCAGCCTTCATCAGGAAGAATTTGATTCAACCCTGAGTTCTGAATCCTAAGTTACTTTTTGCTGATGTTATTATTATTATTATTATTATTAATTATTATTATTATTATTATTATTATTATTATTATTATTATTATTATTATTATTATTATTATATTAATAATAATAATAATAATAATAATAATAATAATAATAATAATAATAATAATAATAATGATTGGAAATGTTATGTACATTGTTTTGTCTTGGTATAAAAGATGGGCTACAGCAAATATTCTGCTCAATACCACAGATTTGCTTGTCAGTTGTTTGACCGTAACCAGTTGAGCATGTTCCTTAGTGGCTGATGATATGAACATTTCTGACCATGAGCAGAAGTAGTGGGGAAGCTTCATAGCCATGTGCTGAGAGCAATTCTTTGGGGTTTGGATAATTCACCTTTGGAAACATGAGTGGTTCGTTCAACATCCTTAAACAATCCATATTCACGGACCTTTTGATTGGAATGGGCTACTGGACCAGAAGAAAATTCTAACTGGGCCCCACCTGCAAGGTCATTCGCTGTTTATCTTTATATGAGATCACCATATTGCGCACATATGGTACTGAAGCATGTGCCTGGTGTACCCTTATCAGACGGGTAGTCATGATGGGTATACTGGGCTTCGTATATTTCACCCCAGTGTCACTTAGATGGCATGCGCTGCTCTCTCACTCAATAATAATAATAATAATAATAACATCAGTAAAGAAAATACCTTAGGAAGGATAACCAAGAGTTGGGCTCAAAATTCTTACAGAACACCTGATGAAACGTTGTGTTAACAGCCGAAACGTTGTGATAACAGCAAACAAGATGAGGACATATCGGTCTAATGTAAATAATGTAAATAATGTACGGAATTTCTCATCTCAACAATATAGAATAGATTCCACAGTTGATTGAAATAGAAGACAGAAATGGTGAAAACTAAAACATGACAGAACCGTTTAGCGCATCGAAAAAAAAAATGGCATCCTGGTATTAGTCTTACCACGTTACAATGAGTACACCATTACTTTGTGGGGGGGTGGTATAATAACTACTATGTGAGTACTGGGGGAGAGGGTCGATGCAGAGAGCCGATACAGTCGTTAGATCACAAGAGAAATGATTAGCGGCAATCTGTCCGTCATCATGGTCTGAGATCAAATTCCGTTGAGGTCGATTTTACCTCTCACAATTTCGGTGTCGATCATATTAAGGGCCTGTTCAGCGAGCGCAGATGTCTAAATAATGGACTTAATCCTCCTTACGTACGTGTTGGACTCGTGCCAAAATCTGAAACCATTATTGCAGTAGTAGTAGTAGTCTTGTTTCAGTCATTTGACTGCAGCCATGGTGGAGCACCGTCTTTAGTCGAGCAAATCGACCCAAGCATTATTCTTTGTAAGCCTAGAACTTATTCTATCGGTCCCTTTTGCCGAACCGCTAACTTACGGGGGCGTAAACACACCACCATCATATGTAAAGCGATATTTGGGGGACAAACATATACACTCACGTACATATATATATATATATATATATATATATATATATATATATATACATACAAAAGTCTTCTTTCAATTTCTGTCTGCCATATCCACTCATAAGGCTTTGGTCGACCCGAGACTATAGTAGAAGACAGTTCTACTGAACCAGGAAACATGTGGTTGGTAAGCAAGCTACTTACCACACAGCAACTCCTGCGCTTAGTGGTAGTAGTAGTAGTAGTAGTTAGTAGTAGTAGTAGTAGTATAGTAGTAGTAGTAGTAGAAGCGGCAGCACCCGCCGTTACTGAAACAATACTGGTATAATAAATAATTCAAATCAATTGTTTGATGTTTTGTTCTGGAAAAATCTAAACCCAGTGCATGTCTAGTCTACGATAGGCTCATCATTAGCTTCGTCATTCACAGTTCATATTCATTCAGATTTTCAATAATTCAAGAAAAAAGCATTACCATCACACTTCTTTCTTTCTTTCTCTCTTTTTTTATTTCTTTCTGTGTGTATGTATATATGTATGTTTGTGTGTATGTATTTATGCATGTTTTATGCAAGTATCTGTGTATGTGTGCATGTATGTATGTGTGTATGTATTATGTTTGTGTATTCGTGTGTGTGTGTGTGTGTAAGCGACGTGTGTGACCTGGAGTTTATGGTGATGCACTCAGGAGCACCAGATCGTGATTTCATGATTTAGATCCCTGGACTTTGTGATGCATTGTGCTCTTGGGGAAAATGCTTCATCGCGTGTTGCTCTGCAATCAATGAACACCTGACGTATATGTGTACTGAAAGATTCCCGGCTTTAAGTGCGTTGCAAGAAGCCTGGATGAAGGATCAACTCTCCAAGTTCTTTCCTCGTCTTAATAATAATAATAATGATAATAGTAATAATAATAATAATAAAATATATATACATATATATATAATATAATTCGAGACAAAACCACTATTTTAAAACCAAACAATTTATATTAAAATTTTATGTATTGATTAAGTCTTTCCTTGTTTGGTTTTAAAATAGTGGTTTTGTCTCGAATTATATTATATAATATTTTACTATAAAATTGGATTTAACCCTAAATCTGATTTTTCCCTGTAATTTTGGATTCATTCCCTAATATTTATTATTATACATATATATATATATATATATATATAATATATATATAATTATTTATACTGGTAAAACTTATATAACAAACGGAAGACAGACGCAGAGGAGAGAAGAGTAAGCAGGGTATATCAGTATATATAGATAGATAGATAGATAGATAGATAGATAGATAGATAGATAGATAGATAGACAGACAGAATGTTCATATAGGCATACTTATTTACATATTTGTGCGTCCGCGTGTATGTATGTGAGTGTTTGCATGTTCGAGTGTGTGTGTGAGTGTTTTTGTGTTTGTAGCTGAAGCATAATGATGTTGTTATAGTCAATGCTAGTGTTAGCTGGAACAGTTATGACAGTTGTGAAGCCGAAAATCCTTTGTGCCTTTTATGTTATTGTGTTACTGCGATATGTATTTGCTATGACTGTGTTGTTTCTGTGGCGATGACGGTGACGATGTTTGTGGCGAAGAATCGCGCAGTGATTTTCAATTTGAATGTATTTATGGAGAGACGATCAATCTGAAATTTATCAAGACGTCATAATGTCAATAGAAGTATTCTAAAAGATGGATATGGCATTGTGATTGGAAATAATAACTGGCACATCATAAACACATACATATATCAACGGCATATACATACACAGCTGCATCTGTACGCCCAAACATGTCCAAACACACAGACACACTCAAATATATTACGTATATAGGGATGTGTATATATATGCATATATATACGCACACATTCATAAATATATATATACATATATATATATATATACATATATATATATATATGTCTATATATATATATAATATATATATATATATATATATATATATATAGTGTAATATTTCTATATTCGTATAACCATATTTATTCTTATACGAATAGTGTGTCCGTATGCACGTGTGTGTATCTGCGTGTATTCATGATTTGTGCCTGTGTGAGATAATGAGTCTTGTGTGTGTGCGTTTGTATATATGTGTGTGTGTGTGTGTGTGTGTGTGTGTGGTGTGTGTGTGTGTGTGTGTGTGTGTGTGTGGTGTGTGTGTGTGTGCGTGTGTGCTGTCCCAGCTTTTGCTTCCACAATGTCAAATCCATCTTTCTCCATTCTTCTACTCACATTATGGCGTCTTGATAAATATCAGATTGATTGACTTTCCACAACTACTCTCCACTACAGTAATCCTCCGCCACAAATATCTTCATTTTCATCAACTCGACAACAACAGCACAACCATGACAGCTATTATTTATAGTAAAAAAGTAATAACACCAATAACACCAAATATCAACATCATAACGATACTAGGCACCAGTGCCATTAGCTCTAACTACAACACAATAGCACATGTAATAATGGTTTCTAAACAGTAATAGCATTATTAATAACAAAAGTATAATCGCTCCTGTTCATTGCCATCGTAAAAATAACAATTTTCATCATACATCTAATATCGGAGTCCTTACTACTGTTAGTAATGCCACAAGCGACAAAAATAAAAGCAATAAAATCAGCCATTACTAAGGGAAATATATTAATAAAAACGATAAACATTATTACAGCTTTTAATAGCTGCAACAAGAACTTCAGTCTCGACAACACGAATTGTGTCACTTGGAAACAGTGACGACCGTTCACTTGAACCATCACTAAACATAACCATAAACACCTTTAACCATAACAACGACAGCAGCTACAAAAACTTCTTTCATAGACACTTACTCGTATTTGACGAATGAAAACGTGATTAAGGAGAAATAATCTTGACCACTTTGGAACTCAGTTAATTTAGCAGCAAATGTCATTTCATCGTGTCGTGGTATTAGAAAATATAAACTTCCCTCTTTACAATTATTGCCACAGATTGATTATAGTTGACCGACACGCACTGACAGTGTGGTAGATTATAAAAATTATGTAAAGTGTGTGAAAGGAGAACAAATTTGAAGACATTTTATATCTTACTACCATGTTGACAAATTTATTTTAGCTTTTTTTTTGTATGCAGCCACGCATTTTATTTTCCCTTCATTATGTTTTGTAAAGATGTTATTCATCTACTGGAAAAGTGCCCCATGGACTTTTCGAAAGATCCCAAAGTAAAGAGAGGAGATAATAACAATTCATGAATTGCTATGAAATTGAAAATGAGTTCTGTAAGTTTGCTACGAACGGCTTCTGTTCAAATCATCGCATCACCGAAGGTTCGTTCGTGTTAACTCGGGCAATTCATAATGTCAACCAACCAACAATTTTAGCATTCATTCCTAGGAATTTTCACAGACTCAATTTAACTCACAAGATTTGAGTTGATTTTAGGCTCTTTTGAAGGAAGCTGACCAAAATTGCCGTGCAATAGAATCGAGCTAGGAAACTCTTGTTTGCGAATGAGTCTCCTTAGAGCTTGTGCACATGTTTTTACCATTATGGAGGAGGCTGTGCATAGAAAAGAGAAGCTTTAGTATAATTCGTACATTATCAAATTCCTATAAATTTCTAGCTTTGAGCTTGGCAATGTAATCGATAAGCAATCTCTTTAGAGTACAGTTATCTTAGAAGCTAATTCCAAAACCCAATTTCCAGGCCTAGTTTTATTCCTTCAACTTCATTTTATCGCTAGTTTTCTTTAAAATAATCACGGAAGTCGCATAATCTAATTTCCTTGTATTATCTCCCTACATTAGCAAGAGACCTATTACGTTACCAAATCTGAGGCGAGAGTACTGAATCAAATAATGAGTAGCTACAGGGATGATACTCGTAGAATAATTCTACTCTTAAGTAATTGCATATTGATTTTTATGATTATACTTAAATTACTCATTTATAGCATTTTGATACTGCTGGAACTTACAGCACTTCCCACGACATTGTTTTATTAATGACATAATTATGAATACAGGCTAGGTTCTGTTGTTAAGAAGTTCGCTTGGCGATCACATGGGCGCGGGTTCGATCCCATGGCAACTGTGGCGAGCCTTTAACTAAAATATTATTCTTTATTTTTGTGGATATATATACTATTACCAGAGTGATTAGAAATTAAATTCGCTTCTCTTTTGTAATGTACTGTTATTTCTTTGAATCTGCTCTACTGTTGAAATAGTGCTAAAACACTGAAGTATGACAACCTTGAAATATTGCTTTGTGACTTTTTATAGTCATAGATCATACCAAATAGAATAATTTACGAGTCTCTTAATCAATTCCAATGCATTCACATCCTTAATCTCTGTCAGGCATTTTCCACTGGAAGTATCCCTTCCTCGCATAGATCTAGAAATATCACAAGACCACTGTTGCTTTAATTTCCTTTCAAAAGCGCACATAAAATTTCATATCGCTCCATTTACCTGCAAAAAATTCAGCGCGCCTTTAATAACCAAAGAGGGAGAGAAAGACGAGAATGGAATTAGAGATGAGAGAGAAAAAATCATTTGACGTTATATTATCAGAGTCTGTAAAATTGTATGAGTAACTTCAGCGCGTTATTTGTAGAAAATTGAATTCCCTTCCAGCAACACACAATTCATTGAAAAGATAATGAGTATCATAAACCATTGGGTCTAAAGGGAGTCAACCGAAGACTAATGTATCTAGGAGAAGTCAACTTGGCGGGGATTACAATCCTTTCCATCAGCAGTTGGGTTAGCGCTTCAATACATAAAAACAAGCTAATGTAATATCCGTCAGATTTGCAAGTAACCGACTGTTTATAATAGGGAGTCGTACCATGTTAGCTATTTACAACCGAGTAAAACATGCCCCTTTGAAGTTGGTAACCATGGATACCTCATTATGACGGTGACGTAATACAAACTGTGAATGAATCATTTGGTTTGCCAATTCCACACCCATCAGCCTTGCCATTTGCAGCTCTCAGAATATTTAAACAGATTCGAATGTACCTCCATGTTTCTAAATATAACGAACTGAGAAGTAGGCTATTGATGTTTTGCTTTCTAATGTTTTGTAAATTTAGTTGTTAGTTTTTGTTACTTTTTCATATATTTCGAGAGGGTGTGTGAGTTGAGAAAAAAATTGAAAATTTTACTGCTGTAGTTTAAAGATTTTCTATTGAAAAAAAAACCTAACTCTTTAATGTATCAAAGTGTCCTGGAAGTATTTAAGAAACAATTGCCCTTCAATCTTCACTACCCCACACTATTTTTCATGCGTTCAAAGCAAACAAGAATTAAATGGGTTGATAAATATCGATTTCTTCTTCCTTCTTCCACTACTTCCCACCATTTTTTTTTTTTATATATCTTTGTTTTTATTTTAAATGTGAAATCTTGCCGCAACGGTTCCTCTTTTGCTTTGTTACTGGTTGCTGAAAACCTATCGTATTTTAAACGCTGTTGTCGTTGTTGTTGTTGTTGTTGTTCCACACAGTTATTGTTTCTGTCCATCGTTTACATTCATTGCTCATTCAGTTTCTTCTTGTCGGCTTGCTTGTGGTGATTGTTGTAGTTGTGGTTGTTGTTGTTGTTATAGTTGTTCTTGATCTTACTGTTGCTGTTTTTGTTTTTGTTTTTGTTTTTTTCTTTTTCACTGTTCTGATGGTGTTGTGTTACTTAAATTTGTTGACTGCGCTGTTCTCATGTTCATACTGATGTCAATACCGCGCTGATGCAATTATTGTTCCGACTGCACATGTGGCTGCTGCTCTAGTTGCCGCTGCCGTTGCTGCTGCCGCTGCTGCACTTGTTGTTTCTACTGCTGTTTCTGCAGCTGTTGCTGCTGTTTACCCTAAAGGCTATATTGAATGTTCATATTTCAGACGTCCAACTCCTCACTCCATTTTTCATAACAATTTATAGCGTTACATTTATATTTACATGTTATACTATTAATATTTTTAGCTATGGTTATTTTTCATTATTATAATCATATTCTTATTTATTTATTTGTTCATTGTTATTCTTCTTATCGATATTTTTTGTCATAATTCTTTATCCTTATTCATAATGTTCTTTTTTAGTTACTCCTCGTGTACGTTGAGCTTATATGACTAAAAATTATGTAGAAACTTCTATGTACAAACTTCTAAGTTGCTGTCATTAATGCTTTGCACTACTTCTTTTCTTCTTTTTCCTTTTCTTCGTCTTTCACTTTCATTTCTCCTTTTGTTGTTACTCTTATCATCATCACCGTTATCATCATCATCAGCTGCAGCACCACTGCCACTACTACCACCACCACCACCACTACCACCATCAGCATTATCATTATTGCATTTTATTACTATTATACGTTATTATTTCCAAATGTGGCGGTAGTGGTGGTAGTAGTAGTAGTAGTAGTAGTAACAGTAGTAGTAGTAGTAGTAGTAGTGGTGGTGGTGGTGGTATTGTTCTTGATGGTGTTGGTGGTGGTAGTCGTCGTCGTTGTCGTCATCGTCGTCGTTCTGACGGTGACGGTTGCAGCAGCAGTAGCACTAGTATTATTATTATTATTATTATTAGTAGTAGTAGTAGTAGTAGTAGTAGTAGTAGTAGTAATGTTGGTGGTGGTGGTGGAGGTCGTCGTCGTCGTCGTTCTGGCGACGACGGTGGTGGTGGTGGTGGAGGTGGTAACAGCAGCAGCAGCAGCAGTAGTAGTAGTAGTAGTAGTAGTAGTAGTAGTAGTTGTAGTAGTAGTAGTAGTAGTTTTATTATTAGTTTCTCCAGCTTTCCTTACTGTTGTTATTAACGTTATTATCGTTGTCGTCGTCGTCGTCGTAGTCGTCGCCGTCGCTGTTCATGCCAGAAGTGGCTTTAGATGCTTTACAAATTACTTTGTTTTGGCTTTGTTGTGTTACTTAATATGGAGATAAATTCAATAAACCTTTACAATTCCTTTTAAGCTGTGTATGGAGAGAGACTCTGTAATGATATTTTCATGGGTAGGCTGGCACGGAGTGGCGGAGCATTGTGGACAAAGAGAGCAAAGGGAGAAAAATAACGTGTGAGATAAGAATCGGAGAGATAAAGCGATAAGAAGGAGGGAATGAAAAAGCGCAAAGGAGAAAAACATGTGGTTGATGATGATGATGGTGGTGGTGGTGGTGGTGGTGGTGGTGGTGGTGGTGGTGGAGGAGGAGGCGGCACTGGTGGTGGTTAATATGAAAATATATGTGAGGTGAAATTTATGTGTTGGAAATATATATCAATATAAGAATTGAAGTGATACTTTCAGAATATGGCTAGTTGGAGAGTGACAGAGAGAGAGAGAGAGAGAGAGAGAGAGAGAGAAAGTAGGGGGAAAGAGGCAGACAGAGAGACAGGCAGAGAGGGATACAGACAGAAAATGATACAGAGAGAGAGAGAGAGAGAGAGAGAGAGAGAGAGTGAGGCATTGGGTATATATATATATGTGTGTGTTTGTGTTTGTGTATGTGTATGTATATATATAGGTATATATATATGTATATATATATATATATATATACCTATAGATATACATAAACATACACAAACACATATACACATATATATATATACGTGTATATATATATATATATATATATATATATATATATATATGTATGTGTGCTTATGCATACATAGGTATACAGATAGATAGATAGATAGATAGATAGATAGATAGATAGATAGATAGATAGATAGATAGATAGATAGATAGATAGATAAGTACAATGAAAGAAAGAAAGAAAGGAAGAACGAAAGAAAGAAAGAACGAAAGAAAGAAAGAACGAAAGGAAGAAAGAAAGATGGGAGAGCGAGAGAGAGATGTGAAAAGTGCAATGGAGAAATAAACTGATACACAGCGAGAAAGGGAGACTGACAAAGAAAGGAAGATACGAGAGAAAAGAGATGGAGGGTATCAGAGACTGATAGAGAAATACCTCTGTAAAGGCATTAAAATGTTATGAAATGTGAAAACAAATTTAAGGCAAGACAAAAGAGAAATGCTGAAGGACTCAGAAAGGGTGAGATTGTTTGTGTGAAGTGGCGTATGGGAAGAATGTGAAAGGCTTTATAGCAAGCGTGTATGAGAAAAATTGGATGTTTGTGTACGGTTGAGTGTATGCTTCTATGTCACTGTGTCTGTATGTTTATGTGTATGTGCGTGAATGCATGCTGTGGAGGGAGAAACTGTGTATAGAAGAAAGAGATCCATGCAGATAAAAGAAATGGAGACAGAATTAGGATGTGAGAGGGTCAGAGAATATAGGAATGAAGTGAAGATAGGAATAGAGAAAGAGAAATATAGAATGCATTAAAGACAAAATGAAATGAATGAATGAATGAATGAATGAATGAAAGGATTAGAATGAAAGAGAGCGCAGGCGTTTGATTTAATTGATTCGTTAATTACTTTTTGAATAGAGCGAGAAATGTGCCCTCTTATGGGAAATGCATTCTTGAATATTTCGCTCAAGAACCTTACTTCATCTTTGACTTTATATCTCGTAATCCCTTTCTCTCTTCAGCTTCTTTCTCTTCTTTCCTCTCTCTTTCTCTCTCTCTGTCTCTCGCTCGCTCTTATTCTTACGTTATCTTTCTTTCTCTCTTCTCCCATTCATCTCTCTATTTATCTTTCTTATTCTCCCTTTTGTTCTATTTCTCTTTATGGTTTATCATCTCTTCAAAACATTCACTTCTACTTTCTTTACAAAGCTTCAACATCTTTCCCTGAATTCCGAAGCCCTATTCCTCTCCCGTTCTCCCCATATGCTTTTCTCCCATTCTCTTCTATCTCCCCTATATTCTATCTACCATTATTTGCCTATCTCTCTGTCTCTCTCACCCTCTCTTCCCACCTCTCCCTTTCTTTATCCATCTATAATTCTTTTACTTTCTCCCACTCTTTTTCATTCTTACTCAGCGTTATATTCACCATTAAAATCTATAAAAAAAAACATAACCACTATGTTCATTATCGTGCTTATCTGAAGGATGGCAGGTTATTCCGTCATTCTCAACATCCACGTCATTTTTCCTTTTAATCATATTCCATACATGTCACAGTTAATTTTTCTAACGTGCTCTATTCTAACACCACGTCTTTAACTTGACTTTTTCACTCCACTTTCCTTACGTGAGGCTTACACCTTCATACATTGCCTATTATTCTAATATAATACATTATATATTACCTAATTTGATTTTACATCAATCGCAACAATTGAAATGAGTGCTATGCTCCATTCCACTGTTATTCCTTTCTCTGATGCTAATTTTGTTGCTCTTGTTGGTAGCGATGATGATGATGATCCTGATCATGATGATGCTGCCTCATATCAATTCTGATTCAATTAGACCAGTTTTTCTCAAACTTTTTCAACTACTTCCTCCTTGTCTTATATTAACACTTTTTTCTATCACTGTTCCCGTGCTATTATTAAATTCCTCCCACGACCACGACATTTTAATGCACATACTTAATATCAATGTATTAGTTTGATGCCGGCGATTTCTTACCATTGCCCTCCCTCCTACTATAAGCGAATATTTGAGTTGACCGCCATTGAACCTATTTACTGATCTAACCTTTTGCATGCGACTTCAAACAACCTCATGCAGCTATTCGTAGTAATCCATGCATACACACACATGCACACTCACCTACACATACGCATGTCCATCCGTCCATACATAGATGCAACCATACATACATACATACATACATACATACATACATACATGTATGTATAAAATTTATTTGAAGATTAAAAAGGATACTATTGATTTCATGCAATGATTCTCCACAATGGCCATGCCCATATTTCCCCATTAGCTTGTAGATGAAATTTAAATGTAGAGGCCGATTTCAAGTGGCTATTATTGCTATCTTCGCTTTTGAAATTGTCTTTAAGAAACAGTTAAAGGGCCGACCAAATCCTTGTGAGGGGATTTGGTAGACGGAAACTGAAAGAAGCCCGCCGTATATATGTATATATATATATATGTGTGTGTGTATGTGTGTGTGTATGTGTGTGTGTGTGTGTGTATGTATGTTTGCGTATCTATATTTATCGTCGCAGCATCGCTTGACAACCGATGCTGGTGTGTTTATGTCCCCGTAATTTTACGGTTCGACAAAAGAGACCGATAGAATTGGAGACCGATAGAAGAAGAAGAAGAAGAAGAAGAAGAAGAAGAAGAAGAAGAAGAAGAAGAAGAAGAAGAAGAAGAAGATGAAGAAGAAGAAGTGATTATCAAATATAAGGAAACGATAATGTACTAACTAAATGTTGTATACCCTGTTTTTGATCGCGCAATTCGAAATCTTTATACTGTTTTCTTTCGTGCTGTTTCTCCTGCGGCAGTGGGAAGACAAGACTCAAGAGGTCTATTCTGCCACGTGTTTAGCAAAAGGTCTCCCAACCACATGGTTTTCTCTTCTGCATCAAACATCTTCCAACGGTTTGTGGTTTTAGGTTGGTAGAAACGTTAGCACGCCGGGCGAAATGCTTAGCTGAACGTTCTGAGTTCAAAATCCGCCGAGGTCGACTTTGCCTTTCATCCTTTCGGGGTCGATAAATTAAGTACCAGTTCCGCACTGGGGTCGATATAATCGACTTAATACCTTTGTCTGTCCTTGTTTGTCCCTTCTATGTTTAACCCCTTGTGGGTAATAAAGAGATAGGTATTTTGTCTGTCTTTACGTCCTAAGTTCAAATTCCGCCTAGGTGGACTTTTCCTTTCATCCTTTTGGTGTCGATAAATTATTAAGCACCAGTTGCGAACTGGGGTCGATCTAATCGACTTCTACCCTCTTCAAAAATTTCTGGCCTTGTGCCTAGAGTAGAAAAGAATATTTTCACCTTGACCCTTGTCACTTTAAATAATGCGCTGTAATTTTTGGTACAATACCCATATATACCACTCTCTTTCATGATAGATTTATATATTTGTGTTTATTGTGTATAAGACTTTATGTTCCCGTCCTGACTCTCGGTTTCCGTGAGCATAACACCTTTGTTCACTACACCAGACTCCTGTGGCACCTACCCTTCTAGCTGATAGGTAAATTATGCTTAATTTTTTCATTCCTCTCCCACCGTTAACAGATGAAGTGTTAGTGTTTTTGTCTCGGTAAATCGTTTGTGTTCATGATTTTACAAATATTGTGGATTTTTGACTCTTTGTCAATTTTTTTCTCTTTCTTGTATATCAGCAAATTAGTTTTTGTTTTTCAATTTTCTTTGTCAAAAACATTCGTCTGGTGAAACATCTTTATGCCATTTTTTCGTTTTGCAAGCTGTGTAAGGGCAAAATTTTACTTATATCCGAAAAGAAAAGTGCAACGATTCAAACAAAATGGTCTTAAGCGGATTACTTCAGTATGCAAAGATCCTTAGCTTTAAATATTCCTTGATTTCCACGTAAGCCAAAAGTATTGAAAATCCTTCGTTCGAATTTGATAAATTGAAAATATTTCGCAGCACTAAATATACATCTACTCATCGAAAATATAGGCACAAGAAAGACTTCGAACGAAGACACTGCAAATCATTTGCACACGCATATAGACAGAAAGAAATGTATAAATACATATAGAAAGAAGAAGAAATGGGCCCTTTTAAAGCCTAGCCACACTCATGGACCCGGTTTCTCGGTTTCTATGGCGTATGTGTTCCCCAGCTGGACGGGACGCTACTCCATCGCAACGTTGCTCATTTTGCCAGCTGAGTGGACTAGAGCAACGTGAAATTAAGTGTTTTGCTCAAGTACACAACGCGTCGCCCGGTCCAGGAATCGAAACCACAATCTTACCATCAAGGTGCTGACACCCTAACCACTAAGCCACGCGCCTCCACATAAATACAATATATGTATACTAATATATGTGGTGGGGTTTGGGTGAGAATGTATATTAAGTACATATGTACTAAAGGTTAGAAATGTATATATATATATATATATATATATATGTGTGTGTGTATTATATATATATATATATATATATATATATATATTATATATATGCCTGTGTGTATATAAGTATATAGGCATGTACTCACGTCCATGCACACACATATATATTCATTACTTTTTTGTTTTTAGACTAATGACAAAGTGTCTGAATAACAACAAAATTTTAACTATGATCTTATATATTACCTTCCACATACGCATCGTTACTTATAATTTATTTTGGCCACCATCTTGACTTCTATTTGCGGAGCTGTGTGATGACAGCAATAATATACCAATAATTCAATTCCGACATGTTTATGAGCTTGTATTTTCTTTCGGTTTACAGAAATTCCTTTTTGAAGTTTCACTGACTGTTTTTAGTATAGACTGCTGCAGTTATATTATGTAACAGATCAATAGATTTAAGGAAATATTACTCATAAGTATGATATTGTTGTAGATTTTAGTAATATTATTATTATTATTATTGTTATTATTATTATTATTATTATTATTATTATTATTATTATTATTATTATTATTATTATTATTATTCATATACACTTAAAAGATTAGAATACTGGAAAAAAAAGAATCCTAACTTCAGGCTACAAAAAGTAGACTCGGATCCAAAGAACCCTCCTATTTGGTTACAGCAAGTAACCCTAGATGCCAAGAACCCTCCTAAGTATCCTAGCAGTCCCAAATAATATTGTTTTTTTTCTGCAGCTGTATTAAACTGGGTTTGATGCGTATTTCCTCTATCCATCATTTCAGATTTTTAAGGATAGTTTCCAATACACCTGTAACTACTGGGATACATTTTACCCGTACGTTTCATAGTCTCTCTAATTCAATAGCAGATCTTGGTACGTTGCTATTTTTACTCAACTTCTCAAATTAATTGTTTCATTGTTTGGGACCGTGAAGTCAATTATCTGGCTTTCACTACTCTATCTACTACCAAATCAGACTTTCTATCTTCTATTACTCTATTATTATTATTATTATTATTATTATTATTATTATTATTATTATTATTATTATTATTATTATTATTATTATTATTCTATGTTTGACTTTTGCTTTACATTTGCACAAGCTGGCTCCAAGTCTCACCCAGTGACCTCAACAGACAACAAGCTGGAAGTTTGTGTAGGTGTTATGCCAAGGGTGCCATATATTTGGTTTTGTTCTTAGTGTTGTACAAGTGAATGTCTAAACAAAACATACGAAAATTATGTTTGATTTAAAACTTGAGATTACATAGAAAGTATTTTGCGCAGGATATGAGCAGTTCCCATGAGCACTATCTTTTAAATTTCTGCCATTTTGGGGTTTCCTGGTATCTGAGTTGGGTAGCAATCAGCCCCTTTTGCTATCATTCCCAGGGCACCTATGACAACAGGTATTGTTTTAGTCTTTAGTTTCTACATTTTGCTGATTTCTATTCCCATATCTTTATATTTGCTCAGTTTCTGGTGGGTCTTGACAGATACGTTTATATCGATTGGGATAGTCATATCAATGAGGAGGCATGTTTTTTGTGTGAAGTCTTTCAATATGATGTCTGGCCTATTCGCATCTATCTTCCTGTCAGTTTGAATGGTGAAGTTAAGTTCCAGAGGAATGGGATGTGGTCCTTTTCAAGCACTGGAGATGGCAAGTCTAGGCTTTTTAAAATTACCCAGTGAATATATTGTACAGCTCTATCATGCCTGTTGAGATACTCTGTAGGCGCAAGAAGACTGCACTTGGAACAACTATTATTATTATTATTATTATTATTATTATTATTATTATTATTATTATTATTAATAATAATAATAATAATAATAATAATAATAATAATAATAATAATAATAATAATAATAGCAGTTTCAAATTTTGGCACAAAGCCAACGATTTCAGGAGAGAGGTAGGTCGATTAAAAAGACCTCAGTTCTCAACTACTACTTATTTGATCGCCCTCAAAAGGATGAACGGGAAAGACGACTTTGGTGGGACTTGGAAACGGAAGGTGTAGATTGATGAAATGCCACTATGTATATGTGTGTGTGCGTGTGCATTTGTGTGTATGTTTGTATATATATATATATATATATATATATATATGTAGGGTGAGTTTACGAAAAAACAAAAGACGAAGACAGGTGGTGTACAAAACAAACAGAGGTATTAGTATAACGCTCAGGAATAGAAAAAGTATTTTACGTTTCGAGCCCACGCTCTTCTACAGAAAGGGACACAGAAAAAACAAGGAGAGAAAAAATGCGTGTAGTGGCTAACGGTCTATCATACGTCTCGTAGTCTAATCTATATATATATATATATATATTGTTGCTGTTCTTGTTGTTGTTGTTCTTGTTGTGGTTTAGGGTTTTGACAGACTGAGATCAAAATCTGACGGGGAACAATTTCCCGTTTCATTTTTTCGAAGTCGATTTATAAAATACTAGTTTTGTACTGAAGACCTTTCTCTTCTTTCCTCTCTGTCTCAAACATCCCCTCCCAACCTCTCTTTCTATCTCTCCCTGACAATTTCTTCCTCTTTCACTGTCCCTTTTGTAACTGAATTGTATTTCCACAATTCAAAGCTCCATCTCACTTACTTTGTTTCATGTTTCCACATAATTTCATGAAGAGGAAATCAGTACATTAAACAGATGAATGCACATCGTCGAGAGTGACGGAGCACCCCACGAATTAAAAGCGAGACTTGTTTTTATTAGGATTTTGTAGGTTTTACATTTCTTACATGTTGCAATATTTGCATATTTTATGACTGTTTCACATTGTCTGTACGGCACCAGTTTCTGCTGACATTTAATTTCTTTTTTTTACAAGGGACAATCGATTGGAGATATGATTCTTATTAATTACTATATGAACTGTTTTAATGTATCACTGGGAAATATTAAGAGATAGGGAAAGTATCACTTTTCTGTTTTCAACTTACTTCAGTTCGAGTATTACTAAATTTCAGCTGACCTTTAATTTTACCACGAATTAGATAGCATTTATATGTTACGTGATGATTAAACCGAGGAGTTCACGTCTTATGTAAAATGTGTTATTATGTTTCTTTATTACCCACAAAGGGGCCAAACACAGAGGGGACAAACAAGGACAGACAAACGGATTAAGTCGATTACATCGAACCAAGTGCGCAACTGGTACTTAATTTATCGACACCGAAAGGATGAAAGGCAAAGTCGACCTCGGCGGAATTTGAACTCAGAACGTACGGCAGACGAAATACGGCTACGCATTTCGGCCGGCGTGCTAACGTTTCTGCCAGTTCGCCGCCCTAAAAATGAGTTATTATAGGCGTAGGAGTGGGTGTGTGGTAAGTAGCTTGCTTACCAACCACATGGTCATGGATTCAGTCCCACTGCGTGGCACGTAGGGCAAGTGTCCTCTACTATAGCATCGGGCTGACCAAAGCCTTGTGAGTGGATTTGGTAGATGGGAATTGGAATAAGCCCGTCGTATATGTCCATATACATATATATATATAGATATTATATATATATATATTATATATATATATATATATATATATATATATATATATTATATTATATATATATATATATATATATATATTATATTATATATATATATATATATATATATATATATATATATATATATATATGGGGGGTATGTGTATGGGTGTGTATGTGTTTGTGTGTCTGTGTTTGTCCCCCCAACATCGCTTGACAACCAGTGCTGGTGTGTTTATGTCCCCGTAACTTAGCGGTTCGGCAAAAGAGACCGATAGAATAAGTATTAAGCTTACAAAGAATAAGCTCTAGGGTCGTCTTGCTCGACTACAAAGGCGGTGCGCCAGCATGGCCGTAGTCAAGTGTCTGAAACAAGTAAAAAGAAAAAAAATACTCTATAAAAACATACATTAAAACCCTATCAAACGACAGTAACAATAGTACCAGCAGCAGCAGCAGCAGCAGTAGCAGTAGCAGTAGTAGTAGTAGTAGTAGTAGTAGTAGTAGTAGTAGTAGTAGTAGTAGTAGTGGTGGTGGTCGTGGTAGTAATACTGATGATGATGATGATGATTGGCAGATTATCTCTAGAACCATACTTTGCACAAATCCCAAAACATGGCAGTTATCAACCACCCCAGTCATCATACCGACTTGAACTTCTAATTTGTCTCTTGAGGTCTCCAAACATAATAATCCAAACATATAACAATAATAGTCACTGATTTAGGCAGACGGCCAGTAATTTTGAGGAAATGTGGTTAGTCAATATTATGCTGCTGGCATTTTATTTTATTGCTCCCCAATTGATGAAATGCAAAGTTAGCTCCATCGAGATCGAGTTTATTATTTATTATCTATACGGAACGTAAAAAAGAGGTGTTAAAATTAGTATATTAGTTAAACTTAAAGTAGTACATGGATAATGGAAATATACAACATTCATGTGTATTTGTGCGTGCGTGTGTATATACATAAATGTGTGTATGTATGTATGTATATATATATATATATATATATATATATATATATATATATATAAACTCTCTTTTTACTCTTTTACTTGTTTCAGTCATTTGACTGTGGCCATGCTGGAGCGCCGCCTTTTAGTCGAAGAAATCGACCCCATGACTTATTCTTTGTAAGCCTAGTTCTTATTCTAACGGTCTCGGAGCCGAACCGCTAAGTTACGGGGAGGTAAACACACCAGCATCGGTTGTCAAGCGATGTTGGGGGACAAACACAGACAAGAAACATACACACACCACACACATATACATATATATATATATATATATATATATATATATATATATTATATATATATATATACGTATATACGACGGGCTTCTTTAAGTTTCTCTTGGGCCCTTGAAAATTTTAGTCGATCGAGTTGATACCAAAACACATTTATTCAAAGCCTGTTGCTTGTTCTATCACCATTTCTGCTGAACCGCTAAGTTACGGTGATGTAAGTCACCGTTCTAAAAATTGCATATAAATGTGAAAAGTTTTGCCCTACTCAGCCATATACACACTAGATAGGAGCTATTTGCATGCCAGGCTAGGGTTAACCCACATAACTGCTCAATGTCCTTCTCAATACCCAAATCCCTGAGGGGTCTGTAAGTCATCTATTCACAGCTCAAGAACAAGTGTCAATAGAGAGTTGATATGGCTTGCACCCGATGTCTTACCCTTTCAGTGTTCTCTACTTTACATTGAATTCTTAACAACGCAACACTGACTCATTGTCATTTTCCTGACTTCGCTTAGAAAGTTCATAACGTCATGGTTACAGTTTTTACATTCTGACCTCCATGGCTCTGGAAGGTGTGCTAATCTTAAATTCTTCGGGAGATTATTCTACTTGTATTTCTTTTTCTACGTTTTTGTATCGTATCTTAACACTGTGCCACCCGTATCCACTCTTCATGTCTTCGTAATGATTACAGAGTCGTAACGGATTACATAAAGACACATCAGTACTCTAGCTATGAAAGGAAAGCTTTACGGTTTACAGAAGTTCGCAGTGCTGTAGCTCAGTTACGTATTGTACAATAGAAAAATGCAAACATGAAACAAAACACAGCTCATAATTCAGTCTCATAGAGCTGTTGTTATTCAGTCTCATAGAGCTGTTGTTATTTTTCTGGTAGTGCAAGGCCCCAATTATAAAAATAGAACTATTGAACTAACAATCACTAAATATTCATAATTATAAAGAGGTCTTATATCCAACACCACCAAAATTTATTTTTCTAAACAACCCAGTTATGTTATACATATTGTCAGTGAGGGCGCGTGGCTTAGTGGTTAGGGCATTCGGCTCATGATCGTAAGGTTGTGAGTTCGATTCCCGGCGACGCGTTGTGTCTTTGAGCAAGACACTTTATTTCACGTTGCTCCAGTCCACTCAGCTGGCAAAAATGAGTTGTACTTGTATTTGAAAGGGTCAGCCTTGTCACTCTCTGTGTCACGCTGATTATCCCCGAGAACTACGTTAAGGGTACACGTGTCTGTGGAATGCTCAGCACGTTAATTTCACGAGCAAGCTGTTCCGTTGATCGTATCAACTGGGACCCTCGTCGTCGTAACCGGCGGAGTCTTTTAATACATATTGTCAATTGTACACGCTGTGTTACGTACTTAATTCATCTTTTTCATTTAAAATATACATCACCATTATTCTTCGGAAAAGTATGAAATTTTAAAATTTAAAGTGTTTTTTTTTTTTTGTTTGTAGGTAAGTGGCTCTCCCGCGTCTACTTCCGCGCCAAACTCTACAATTAACATGCATCATTGGAGCATGGCACACGCCTACAGGTGACCGAAAGTCCCTTCATATTTACATACATCGCCGCTGACACTGTCTTTTAGGAGGTAAGTCACATCTTAATGGCAAACAAGGACTCCAAATGTCGCACGCGTCCTATTTATAATTTTTGCTTACCTGTGCCTACGTTTTTCAATGTAATTATATGCAAAAGGAATGCGAGTTTGTGCGTGCGTGTCTGTGCGTATTATTGTTCTTGTTGTTAATTATAAATATACAAATATGATGGCGGCGAGCTAACAAATTAATTACACAATCCAAATAAATGCTTTGCAAAATTTATGCCGGTCTTCTACGTTCTGAGTTCAAACTCCATCAACGCCAACCTTACCTTTCATGCTCTCAGAATCGATAAAATAAAGTAACATTCAAGTACGGGACACACTAACTGCCACTAATCCCTCCCATCAGTATCCCTAGACTTCTACCTAAATTAGAAATAATTAGTATTCTGAGAAGTATATATATATATATGTATATATATATGCAGGGTTGGCCAAAAGTCACGTGATTTATTTATGTTTAAAAACTGAATGAATATAATAAAAGCATCTAAATATGAAACATCAGGAAAATTGTTCAAACTGAAGCCCTTCTTGGGCGACACATTTTCCCATTCGAGTCAATACATAATTACAGGTAATATTTATGGAATTTTGATTTATTGTCGGATGACATTAGCCAAAAGTTGTAGCAAGAATTTTTCCTTGTGAAAAGGACCCAATGAAGTCGGCAATTTTCGGAGATTAAAATATATGCGTGTATGTATGTGTGTGTTTCTTGCATAAACGAAATAACATTTATATGAAAGTTACGTACATTAAAATGTGTCTATATATATATATATATATATATATATATATATATATATGTGTGTGTGTGTGTGTGTGTGTGTGTGTGTGTGTACGTATGTATGTATAAATATATGTATATATGTACACACACTCTCTCTCTAATACACATATACACACATTATTGTAGCACATGGATACTGGTTTCAGAGGAAGTTATATATGAAATTAGATTTACACATCCAAGCATTTCTTAGATGTTGAAGTGAAACATGACATAGTATTACCATTTCTGCATCATTTTATTCAAACCAGAACCCTCCGAAACCAGCAGGAATTTCAAGAAAATTCAATGTTTTCATTCTGTGTAAACTGAGTATGCCTGAAAGAGATTCACCTTCAGAATCGAAGTAATAATGATGTCAGAGAGGAGCTCTGAAATTAAAGATAGAAACTTGCTATAGTGATGAGAACATAATTTATAATATGGTAGCTGTTTAATTTACCTTTATTATCTGTGTATTGATTATTCTCGACTTTCTAATTTGTTTTGATCGCAATAAGCATGTATGAATGTATATATATGTATATATTTATATATATTTATATATATATAAATATATATAAATATATATATATATATATATATATATATATATATATATATATATATATATGCGTGTAGATAGATAGATAGATAGATAGATAGATAGATAGGTAGGTATGTAGGCAGGCAGGCAGATAGATAGATATATAGATAGATAGACAGACAGACACACAGACATACAGAGAGACAGACAGACAGATAGATAGACATCTTTGTGTATAAGCAGTATTCTGAAATATGCTACAGTATTGATTTGTGCAAGATTATAAATATATCCAGAAACGCATTCACGTTCCTATTTGGGCAAGAAAACACACGTCCATACATCCATTTATAAACCTAACATTTAATTATCAATACGTATAAGTACTCAGATACATGTGTCGCTCAGATAAAGAAAGTGCACCTATAAATACATAATTAACTGTTTGTTCATTGAGGTAGAATTCACAGAGATTAGAGAATAAGATGTGGTGGGGAATTGGAATTGCCCTGGGGGGTCTACGCAAAGATTCTTTAGCAGACGTTGTTAACAAGCTAATTCTTTTTCATTCACAACTGTCTTTTGAAAGTGGAAAATTGGAACTAATAAGATGCGCCAACATATTACGAATTGAGAGAAAGATGGTAAGTGTCCGGAGGCAAAAGATAGGTGAGCAACAAGAATCGTTGCCAGCTATAGTCAGTTGCCAATTTGGCATTACTGCATTCCAAGATTTCAACTCAGTGTGATAGGTCTATTGAAAATTTTATGAAGGGCTTGCTTTTTCAAATATAAGAAAATTAGGATTTACAGTTTAGTGTCGGATGTGGTAATTTATAGGAGTGCATGTTTATATAGCTCAATAGCTGTTTCGCTTTCATAATGGATTGATATTTCTTACATGTTTAGGAATGATGACGCATTTTATGGAAGCAAAATTAGAAAAATGTGCTGCAAAGTATTATCGAATTTAGATGAATGATGTTTCCTAGTGAAGGAAGCCATGACATAAACGTGGTGTGTCAGATTTTCACTTCTTGCTGATGGTAGTAATGAATACTTTTAACACAGGTTTAAACTCACCGATTCTCTCTTTTTTTTTCTTATGCAGGAAAGGGTCGATTATATTGATCCAGTAAATTGACAGATATTTTATTTTATCAATTTTATCGACCGCAAAAGGATTTGTAAATCAGAACTTAAGTGAATGTGACGAAATTCTGAAAGGTTCTAAAGCCATTCTTGCTAGTCTAGCATTTTTCAATCTATAATGATGTGTAACAAGTTCATTAGGATGATGTTGATATAGTCGATGAAAAATACCGAATGCATACAAATTGAAATGGAATCAGGATTATTTCCCGTTCCTCGTTCATCTTATCCTACTCTGCCTATTATTTCGCCATTATATGACAATAATAGATTATTTCTATTAGGCACTCAAGTTGTAGAATTCATGAAAAAAGGGAAAAGTATAAGTAGAGGCTCATTTCTTTGCAAGTGAGTATATCGGATTCCTACAGAGAATCGAAACCGCTTCACTGTTTCAGCTTTCTCATAACCTATAATGTTTGC
Organism: Octopus sinensis; assembly: GCF_006345805.1. Lineage (NCBI taxonomy): Eukaryota > Metazoa > Mollusca > Cephalopoda > Octopoda > Octopodidae > Octopus > Octopus sinensis. The sequence continues at coordinate 93,525,071 of NC_043001.1, read as the reverse complement.
TGTATTAATAAAATTATCTTTAGATTGCGCATTTATAAAAGACATAGAAATGAATTTATCTTATATTGCTGCTTTTATCAAAGGTATTGACAGTTTACAGGCGGCGAGCTGGCAGAAACGTTACGCCGAGCGTAATGCTTTGTGGTAGTTCGTCCGCCGCTACATTCTGAGTTCAAATTCCGCCGAGGTCGACTTTACCTTTCATCTTTTCGTGGTCGATAAATTAAGTACCAGTTACGCACTGGGGTCGATATAATCGACTTAATCCATTTGTATGTTCTTGTTTGTCCCCTCTGTGTGTAGCCCCTTGTGGGTAGTAAAGAAATAGGTATTGTCAGTTTACAGGCGGCGAGCTGGCAGAAACGTTAGCACGCCGGGCGAAATGCTTTGTGGTGTTTCATCCGCCGCTGCATTTTGAGTTCAAATTCCGCCGAGGTCGACTTTGCCTTTCATCCTTTCGGGGTCGATAAATTAAATACCAGTTACGCACTGGAGTCGACGCACTGGAGTCGATGTAATCAACTTAATCCGTTTGTCTGTACTTGTTTGTCCTCTCTGTGTTTAGCCCCTTCTGGGTAGTAACGAAATAGGTATTGACAGTTTATGGTTGTATATCTTAACTTTATCCAAGGTTCCTGGGAGGATATTATCAGTACCTGTGGAACATAGGTAATTTTTGATAATTAACTTCGATATTGGGAATTCTTTGCATGGTGATACTCGTAGAAATAGTTACACAGAGCAAGAGTGGATAAATTAAATGCCATATAGCAATGGAATATACAAGTATTTATGTACGTATACTAGCGACTTGGTTAGCAAAGACTTCTGTAAGCCAATATGTATTTAATTATGTATAAGTGTGTGTGCTTGTATGTGTGTGTGTAAATACATCTGTTATGGAACGCGAGAGGGAAGGAGAGAGGGATGCATGGATGGATGGATGCGTTTTTATTGTGTAGAAAGTGTCTATTTTTGATCGTGTGATTCGTAAAATTTCGTTAAGGCACATGATATGAGTGTGTAATTTGAGTGAAAGAAAGGATAGAAAAAAAAAGTGGAAATAATTAAATGGAATTCATATTTGTTTGTTTTCCCTTCTAAAACTTTATAAAATATCGTTTTTAATGATTATCTGACAGCAAGGTTAGATGTTTCTTTTTCCTACGAACCGAAATGTATTAATTATTTTCAAGAAATACAAATTATAATTTTGCAAGTTATTTTGATTTATACAACTGTGGCCAAGTGTTTCCGAAAAGCATTTTTAATATATTTGAAATGTAGGTCAGTCCCTAATGAATAATGTATGGATCAAAATAAATAGCACATGGATAATTTGTTCGTATATCTACACATACATACATGTTTTATTTTTCGTGTTGTCTAGAATTTATCGTATCCGCTTCACATTCATAAAGTCTTGGGTTCAATTCCTGTTCATGAGCAAAAAACATTCATCGCATTTTGCTTCCGTTTTCTCTCGTGAAATTGAGTCGCAGCTAAATCCAGAGCGCTAGTACAACCCGCTACACCACATCCCCGAAACATAGCGGTTCAGTTAAAGAGACCGATAGAATAAGTACTAGGCTTACAAAGAATATGCCCTGGGGTCGATTTGCTCGACTAAAGGCGGTACTCCAGCATGGCCACAGTCAAATGAATGAAGCAAGTAAGAGAAAATACATAGCAGCTTATGAGAGTTTTGTATTCACACACTCCGAATGAATTTTGTGCGGTTTTCCACAACTGCTCAATCGTGGGCTATGTGTTTTGAATTATTGCTAGAATTCGTTTCAGACCAATGTAGTTTCACCTGAGTGTAAGCATGACATAAAAACACATAATCTCTTATCCATATGAAGCTATTCCTGTTACATACTAGTTCGGCAAGTCGTTTCCGATCCCGATAGAATTGTTATCAGGCTCTTTATCGAGATTAGCATTTTGTTTGACGAACTCCTTCAAGCTGAAGGAGTTCGTCCAATAACTGAAATCCGTAAAAGTAAGACTACCACAGACACACACACATACATATATGCACACACCACACACACATATATATAATATATATATTATATATATATATATATATATATATATGGAGGCGCCTGGCTTAGTGGTTAGGGTGTCAGCATCATGATCGTAAGATTGTAGTTTCGATTCCTGGACCGGGTGATGCGTTGTGTTCTTGAGCAAAACACTTCATTTCACGTTGCTATAGTCCACTTAGCTGGCAAAATGGAGTAACGCTGCGATGGACTGGCTTCCCATCCAGCTGGGGAACACATACGCTATTGAAACCGGGAAACCGGGCCCATGACCCTGGCTAGGCTTTAAAAGGGCGCATTTATGTATTATTTTATATATATATGTATATATCTATATTCAATTATATACATTCATTAGCTTAAATTAACTTCAAAGCCAGCTGGCGGTGATCTTCCTGAGGTTAAACTATTAGTAACGTTCAACTGGCACATTGATATGGCTACTCAATTTGCTGTTTAGTATGCGTTACTACTCTATCTCTTCTTGAGCTTTTATAACTAATGATTGTCATAATTGCTATTTAATCTTCTTCGACTTAATTGAAACAGCTGGAAGGGACTATGTTTGATTTTTGCAGATAATAAATTTCTATTAAATGCTACATCTCCATTTTCTTATTTTCTTTTGAATTATAATAACCACGGCATATATGTATGTATGTATATATATATATATATATATATATATATATATATATATATATATATATATATATATACAACACATATAGCTTAATGTTCATTATATGTGGGCAACAACAGAGAAGAACTCAATCTAGTGAGGAATAAATATCACTTAATGCATTTAATGTCCGCAATATCAAAGTAAGATTTACTAATAGTTTCATGCCATACTTTCTCGTACATCAGCGCCCTGGTTTTAAATTAGGCCTAACCAGGTCCACTGAGCTTCAATGATAGCTTGAAGATAGAAGGGACATTATATTATCTGTCAGATTACCGTGTCTCCAGGTGTGCATTATAAGAAACTGTCAGTAGCTCTTCTTTTATTACTGTGTACATTGTAAGATATGCGTGTGTGTGCGTACGTGTGCGTATGTGTGCGTGTGAGTGTATGTGTAGCGCATATTTTGTATGGAGACACATATAGATATAAATATATATATATATATATGCATGTATGCATGTATGTCACACGTACGTATGCATGTATTTCTGTATGTATATATGTATGTGCATAGTCTACAAATAAATAATCTCTATCTATCAATGCGGTGTTGAGCACTGATCCCCTTTATTCGACACTAACGAGTATATATAGATAATAGATAAAACATATAGGTGCATATATATATACATATATATATATATATATATATATATATATATATATATATTTATATTGGTGTGTGTGTGTGTGTGTGTGTGTGATATACCAGAATGTTTTGCGTAATGAAATAAAACACCAAGGTTGTGTAGATATTAGAACATTTAAAGATAAGGTCTTACAGCTGTTTCCAGGATATTTATTTATTATATCCCTTCATCAGATACGGTGTGAGAGGATGGTTAAGTAATAATTAATTTAGACAGGACACAAAATAGAGAGTGAGGTGGAGGAAAGAAAATAGTTGTGAGATATGTAGGGATATTGAATTTGTAGATCCATTTTTTAGGCAGAATGGTATATATGTAACATTCCAATACCTTATGAGAATATATATATATATATATATATATATATATATATATATTATTTATATATGTCTGTGTGTACATACACAAACACAAATACAAACACACACACACATATATATATGTACGTATGCATATATATATATATTTATATATATGTATGTATATATATATGTGTGTGTGTGTAAGTATTTATATATACTGTACATATGTATATAAATATATATTAATGTGTGTGGGTGGGTATCAATCCATTTATTATGTTGCATTCTCTTAATATAGTTCTCTCATTCTTTCCTCTTTTTCCTTCTTTTTACTCTCATTTTCGCTATCTGTATTTGCACTTTTTCTATCACTAACTTCTAGTTACTTGCGTATTTCTCATTCTCCTTCTGGCTTCTATTTCCCAATTTCACTGCAATTTTGAACTTCGTAGAAGCCTTCAGTGTTAAGTACAATCACTCGTATTATTCTTGCGAAAATTTATCCGAAATCGTAATTTATTTCCAGTTAACCTCCAAGAAGGTTTCTTTGCGGCTCGCTTTCTCTGATTATTTCCACAGAACCTTGGCTTCTTTTCTTGATGCAATTCCTGTCCTTCCATTGAATAATATGTGTTTTCCTATAGACAGATATCTTAAGCAATCATAAAGCGATGAGCCAGCTGGATTCTCTTCTATATATTTGCCTGAATATTTCACTAAATATCTCCAAAACAAATCACGTACATGCCAAAATATATATTAGTACGTCTAAAATTAATTCTTATGATATAAAATACATTACACATATTTATAGGGACAATTATTATATTAGAACATAATTACAATAACGTCACTTATTTATTTCGAGATTTGTAAAATTAAAGACAAATGTTTGACACTTGATTATGGCGAATTAGTTTGATTTAATTTACCATGCTTTGTGATTCAATAACAAATTTTCTCCCTGTTATCTTCCAAATATTAACATTCGTATCATACATGGTCCTTCCGGACATTAATACAAACATATAAATAAACAGACACATGAGCACACAAATAGGTATATATGTGCATTTTTATAGATAGGTAAGTAGATAGATAGATAGATAGATAGATAGATAGATAGATAGATAGATAGATAGATAGATAGATAGATAGATAGATAGATAGATAGATAGATAGATAGATAGATAGATAGATAGATAGATAGATAGATAGATAGATAGATAGATAGATAGATATGAGAGTATCAGCACGAAGACGTTTACAGAAAAAAAATTAATTATTCACCCACAACAGATTTCACTAATGTCGGTTCATCATATAAATACATTCCACATAGTGGCGGCGAAGAGGTCTAGTGGTTTGGGCAGCGGACTCGCGGTCGTGGGATCACGGTGAGTGTTTATTAAGCGAAAACACCTAAAGGTGGGGTGGCGAATCCTGCTGTACTCTTTCACCGCAAATTTCTGTTCTACCTGTATTTCAAAGTTACTACAGAAACTGTGTCACGCTGAATCTCCCCAAGAACTACGTTATGGGTGCACATGTCTGTTGAGTGCTCGGTCACATACACGCTAATTTGACGAGCAGGCTGTTCCGCTGATCGGATCAACCGGAACCCGCGTCGTCGTAACCGACGGTGTGACACGACATTCACATAAGAATAAATATATAGATGAATGTGTGCTTGTATATGTTTTTGAGCTTCTCTCTCTCTCTCTCTCTCTCTGTTTCTCTCTTTCTTTCTCTCTGTATCGCTATATATATATATATATATATATATATATATATATATATATATAGATATATATATATATATATACTAGCAGTATCGCCCGGCGTTGCTCGGGTTTGTAAGGGAAATAACTATATGAGCATTTTTAGAGATGTAAGTATAATAGCCATCTCAATATGGCTAACCACAAAGGGAGGTGTTACTGTAGCTTTTTACGTTCTGAGATTTAATAATACATTTTTAGAGAGTTACTTCCCTTATATAATAGCAAGAAAAATGCATTAGAAATGGGAAAAAAATTATGCTAATTTTTTTTTAAATCGTAGACTCATCATAGACGCGCGCTAATACCCAGAAGGGCTC
>NC_043001.1:93504279-93514279 GCF_006345805.1 Octopus sinensis | reverse complement strand
GCTTGACAGAAATATATTTACATGAACCAAAAATTAGAATGCGGAATTAAAGTATAGAATAAAATAAGAAAGTATGAGTACGTAAATTCATAGATTCCCAGCTGTTTCATGAAACCCAGAGTTATGTAATAATCATAAATTACAAAACGTCATGAGTATGTAACCAGTAAACAGACCCACGGAAATATTACAATAAGTTCGGCTTTACTCAGCAAGAAAAGATTGGTGAATGCGGTTTATATAGCAGTGCTAGCAAACAAAAACGGTTAGAAGGAGTGATTAAACAATTGAGATAATGGGGAAAGAGAAGTGGAGGAAGGACAACTTCTTGAACACAAGAAAGAAATGATAAAGTTAATATCAGCCTAGCGAAGGGAAGCAACGTGGGTTGTAGAGATAATGTTAAATTGACCATAAATCAGATAGGAATTCAACTGACAGACAACAGGAAGGGTTTGGATAAACCCTGAGGAAAAGGAGTAGGCGTGAAGTAGTGAAGGAGGAAATCATCTTGAGAGAAAAAGAATACGCAACAAGGAGGGAGAAGATTATTACTTAACATACGGGAAGAAAACTAAAGAGAATAACCCCATAATTAGGAGAAATTATAACAACATCGCTCAATGACCAAATGCGGAATAAAACTTACGTTTACATGAAAAGACTATGTCAAGAAAACCTACTGAGTAATAAACTTATATATCTTCTTTTTTTCTACTTTTAATCTATAGTTCTGTGTTTTATGTAAACATACTTATATGAAGCTCAGTTGTGATTATTTATAATACTACCTCCAAAACAACTCGATTTGAATTTCTCTTCACGGCACGCGCCTTGCCCCGGACGATGAATTCAGAGTTTAAGTTTAAACCCTTTTGAGCACTACCGTGTTTTCTATGCTATGTATATTCAACTCTCACTTATCAACTGTATATGTGTATGTGTATCTGTCTCCGCGTGTATATATATATATATATATATATATATTATATATATATATATATATATATATATATGGCTATAGATATACGTATGTGTGTGTAGGTATGTATGTAGGCATAAAGGGGTGAGATAATGGAATTTATTCAATTCATGAATTATATATTAACAATAATCGAAAAGAGCTGACAATAAAAGGTGCAGCCATCCCAAATATTATTTTTAAACGCCCACATATATACACACACAGACACTAGGAAAGAGAGAGGAAGGTCGAAAGAGGTAGAAGGTGAGAAAATGTAAATAATTCAAATAATGAAGGAAATCAAGAATAATCGAAAATTCCTGAAATATATCGACCGAATTCATCGAGAATGTTTTTAAAAATATACTGGCCGTAGCCAATGTTCTTTTATTACTCTTGAGTATACACTGAACAATGCACTATTTAAATTATTTAGCACGTCGCTTTTCAAAATAGTCCGAAATTCTCCACACTTGTTCACCATTTGCCTGTGTGTGTATATGCGATATTTGTGTTCTCTGTTTATATATTTACTCTATGCTTATGTTTATCGCTTTTGGTGTAATACATGCAGTCCAAGTATTTAATTGGTTTTTATTCGATTTTTCTTGTTTACTCACAATTTGGCGTAGTAATACATAGCATACCTGCATAAAAGGAATTATCAATATACAAAGGGTAAAACAGTAAAAACTGAGGAGTTTTGAAGCGGACAGCTTCAGTGAGTGTGGAATGCTGCTTTCAATTGATTTCATTGAAAAACTATTTCTACACCATTAGTTACTCTCTTCAAACCCTATTGTGGTTTTCTCTACCTTTTGTTTCGTAGTAAACGATAACGTAGGTGCATTCGGTCATTGCGCATCCCAGTCATTTTATTCATTAGAGCTCTATATAAAATTCTTTGCGGTTTTTGAATTACCTCCCTTTACGCTTAAATCGAGCGAAATACAAATTTGCCAAACACCTTTCTGAATCGATGGAGTAAGTTTAATATATTCACAAACATATGATAGCATGATAGATCGTTAGCCACTACACATTTTTTTCTCTCCTTGTTTTTTCTGTGTCCCTTTCTGTAGAAGAGCATAGGCTCGAAACGTATAATATTGTTTCTATTCCTGAGCGTTATACTAATACATCTGTTTGTTTTGTACACCATCTGTCTTCGTCTTTTGTTTTTTTCGTAAACTCTCCCTATGATAGCAGCTGTATATCTAAATCAGAAATTTGTATGATTCATTCTTTTAGTACCCTTAATTGTAATGCGTTTATTCACTATAATCAGAACAAAAAAATGCATTTTCAATATTTCCCAGACCCTCCATACGCCGCAAAGAAAGGAACTTTACTTAGTTTTAAAATAGAGATATGATTTGTGTTCACATTAAAATTTCCCTTATTTTTACCGGTCATGTGTTTACTGATAGTTAATGTTAATAAAATATTGCCAGAAGATCAGCTCTGCGACTGATCACTAGAACAGCTCTTGAATTATTCGGCCAATATTGACTTTTACCGTCAGACATAGAGAAGGCTTTTGTAAATATAACAGTAAGTTTAACAATTCTTCGCTTAAGTCATTGTAATTAATACAATAGAATCATGAAATACTAAACAAAAGATCAATTCAATTATTTTTTAAACTTTCAGTAAATTTTTCTTCAGACTGTTTATAATTATAAATAATTACGTGACGGTAAAGATGAGCAAGACAGAATAATACCTTTTCGAATGATTTGCAACACTTAATTTCACCTATGTTGAAATCCTACATAATTCAAAATTGCGTCTAATTATTTCCAGTTCAATAAAGTAAGATAAAATATATACAAAAACAAAAGCTGAAAACGTTTCAGCTCGTTCTGCTGTAATTTTTTTTTTAAATGTCTGGGTCAATCCTCATTTATAATTATCAACAAATGTAAAAATTGATAAAACTGATGTTGTTTTAATTCACTTTAACAAAATAAACTTTTGACGTGAAGGTCTCGTTGATCACAAAGCATCGGATATTTTTCTTTCGAGAACGGTGGGAGGAGATCCGTCTATAGAGAATATCGGAAAGATATTGGGTGAATGAAAACATATTCTTCTGTAATTTTTCGAAAAAGATTCGTGTATAAAACAGCCGGCAAAATAAAGAGAAAAAAAGTAGTTTTTTGAAAGTCCTTAAAGAATAATATTCATGAAGTTCACGTTACTTCTATATGAGAAACGCACGTTCCGGACATTGAAATGTCCGTATTCCACACAAACACACACACACACATATATATATATATAATATATATATATATATATATATATATTCATATACATATATATATATATATATTCATAGACATATATATATATATATATATATATATATATATTATATATATATATTATATAATATATATATATATATATATATATATATATTATATATATATATATTATATATATATATATATATATATATATATATTCATATACATATATTATATATATATATATATATATATATACATAAACATATATCTATATATACATATACATATATCTATATATACATATACATATATCTATATATATATATATAATGCCTAGATGCTCAGGTTATGTGCATGTTGAAATACAGAGATGATGAATCTAATGAAAGTGTTCTGTATAGCAACAAAATTGTTGCAAATCATCATTCATGTGACAAATCCTTTGGGTTCTTGCAAACAATTCTAATCTCCGGTTTATATAGAGTTACGTTAATGAGACATATTCGCATATTTTACCCTTCCAGTAGAATAGCTGCATTTTATTTACATATATATTTTTATTATCTTTTAGTTCAGTTGAAATAAACAGAATAAATTAACATGTCAAAAAGATACTATCAGATATCTGCTGTATTATATAAACCTCTGACTACCTCAGGCCGAGATGTAATCCCTTTGACCGTAGGCGTGTGGCGAAAGACGATGTTAAAGTCACAATGATCACAATATATGTATCATACCATAACTTCGAAATTCTGCGCTTATCCAAAGAGAAGTTCGGTGAAGGTGAAACCTAAATAGTATTTTCGTATTTCAGGGCAGCATTTAACAACATAGTCAAAACATTCTGAAGTATTGATTCAAGAAATTGTATTTATTCCCACCCGATAGATTTAGGTCAATTAAATGACCAAACGTAAACGAGAACTAAATAGTAAATCTCTACATTTTGGCTAGTTTCTACATGTCATGTGAAGGAACCAAAAACAGTTCAGTTTCACATTGGAAATCTGAATGATTCAAGGAATTCCTCCTAACCTATATAATTTTTTGCATTTGAAAACTATATTTGTAGATTCTTAGATGGTACGAAACTAAAACTGGAAACCAATAGTTTCTGCTGTGTAAAAGATATCTTAGCGAACATGTGACCTTTAACCCAAATTAATTTTTTCAACATATTGTACCAATGTCCTTTAGAAGATTGAATTATTTATTTAATATAACTTGTTAATACTCACCTGAACTATTTCGCTTAGTAATCTACGTCTTTATAAGGTCATAAATCAAGCGAAATCACTGAAAATCAACGGTGTATTGATTTTGCAATAATTCTTTGTTTTCTCAAAGTCATTTACCCTATAGAATATCCTCATGCTGTCTTGAATTATTGACTCCTTGTGAAGTTGTATATCAGGTTTCTCTAATAGTTTATTCATGTAGTACCCACCTACGAAAGGTGATGATGTCAGTGCACACACATGCGCACATACACGTGTATATATTATATATAGCGAAATATATATGAGCTTGTGTGTTCTGTATACGTATATATAAATGTATACAAAACATACATAGATCTATATGCATGCATGTACATACATATGCATGTATATGTAGGGATATATAAAAAGAAATATGTGTATGTGTGTTTGTGTGTGTGTATGTGTGTGTGAGAGTGTGCGTGTGTATGTGCAAAATACATGTACATGTATGCTTGTCTGTATGTGTCTATATCAACCGTAGTAGCTAGCTCAATATAAGTTTATCCCATATCCTATACTCCTTTGAATTATTTGCTCCAAGATTGTCAGAACAGACTGACAGAGATCATTACTCTGTATAAAACAAGTACCAGTAACATCCTAGATTCCAATTCAACTGATTGTAACTTCAAACCCAACAAGAATGAATATTTGTCCAGAATTGAAGTGAAAGTTCAGTTTTCTCATCCGTCAAACAGCAAGTTGATAGAAACTTGAATTATTTGCAAGTACACCAAAGTTTTAAGACTAAAATATTGCTTTATATACGTGACAACTATTGGTAAAGTTACGGGGCAAAACTAATTTATTATGTCTGGCCAAGCTGATACAACGCAGACACACAAACACATATACGTACATATATATGAGTATATATATATATATATATATATATAATATATATATATATATATAAAATACATGAACAATCTGAAACGTACATATATAGGCATATAGAAACGGACAAATGCGTATATATATATATATATGTGTGTGTGTGTGTGTGTATGTATGTATGTATATATATTCTAATAAATTCGTGCCAGATAGTATGCTTCCAACATTGAATATAATAATTGTTGCCCATTTTTGCGTTAGATATTGTATATTTTTAACTTTAATTCCACTTCGATTACCTACATATAACTGTTTGTTTGCATTTCCTTTGATTTGATGTTATTTTTAAGGGAATCTGGGCAAAGGGTCTAGGCTGAAAATCAATGGTTGCGTATGTCTAATATATTTTGAACTATTTCAGCGCGTCCAAAGTAAACGTTTTGGTTTTATTAGACTACAGCATCGCAGTACACACTTCGTCGTCCTTGATGAAGTAGTGATGCATGAATGATTAAGGAATTTTATAATATGCTCTATTTGGTTTAGACTTATTTGAAGAATATATAACTCAAAGATGCCATACGTGTGAACAGACACCAGTTAAGTTATGTTCCAACCTACTTGATACGTCACACAAAAATATTTTTCTGTATAAGATATGTACCGCTGGATATTGTTAGTATGACGTTATTCGTATGGCATTCAAGGCATTTTTGATATCTAGAGAACAGTTCTAGTTGGAATTTCAATGTTCTCTGCATTAAATATTTGACAATATTTTGTTGTATAAAAGTAATCCAAGAAATCCCGTTTTAAGCGATCTTTGAAATTAGCGGTCTATTGAGAAACTCCAGAACGTTGGTTTTAAAGAGAACAGTTACATGACGAAAATTTTCGATTTCGATATAATTTTTTTACCATTATCAAATTCATACGATCATAAAAGGTGTCAAACTCTCTGCGTTATTTGCTAATATTAATTTCAATGACACTTACTTGTGGGCCGGGCCTTTTTTTTTGTTTTTTTTGCTTCGATCTGATGTGATTTTAATACGATTATAATTTTCGTCCTTAATCGTCATCGTCAAATAATATATACGTACATTAACGATTAGTCGGAGCTTTTACTAATTTAATCACTCAGAACGATCAGTTGTTCTATTACCAGATGGATACAAACTCCTTTCGTTACCCCTCGTTCAGAAATATAGGTTTCTATATTCCCAGACTAGAATAAGACATATTATGGTTATCATGGATCAAACTTAAAGAAAATTAGCGGAAATATATTTTAAATATACGTTATAAACAATCATTTGTAGTTGACGATTGTTGACGATTGTCATATGTATTTTACCAATCTTAGGAATAAGTTCGGCAGAATCTGAATCCTGATTAAATGTCACAGTGTAGATAAAATTATAGTCACTTATGAAGAATGCATATTGTTAACGAGCTAAGAAGGAGTAGTCACTGGGTAACACAACCAGCCAGAAATATGAAACAAATCTCTATTAAGATGGAACATCACCACCTTAAATTCAGGAAAGACACGTTACATAATACACACATAGATATAGCTCTAAAACTAAAGGTTGGGTACAATATAAGTACTTTATTCATATGTTTGCTCGATATGGGAGCCAGATACTCAAATAACCATTTACCACACTACTCTATAGCGATATGGATTACTACTATGCTGTTTCACGGAACAAAAAAAAGTAATTAATTCTCGAATCAGTCTACGATCAGATAGCGTTATGTTGGCTATGATTCGCTGAAGAGTTCCATAATGACGAAAAATGCCCGATGTTTTCACCATAGTTACGAAAGATCAGTCTCGTTATCTCCTCCCTTGAAGAATTTAATTTTTTCCCTTCGATTGAAATTTTTGGAGTTATCTCCTTTACCACTTGTGAGAATGAATTTCCATAACGCAGATGATTTTGTTCCACTGTGGTTATAATTTCAATTAATTAAAAATTATTTTCCGCTCACCACTTCAAGTATGGTAGCATGCATATCACTATACTCACGGTTAGTATTGAAATAATATTTTTTTTTATTAAACTATACTGAAATAATTAACAATGTAATCTTCGCAAGGCGTTGAAATTTTTTTCCAAATGAATATTAATATCTAATAGAGAAGGGCGAGCATGCAGAAGCAGAAAAGCTTCGGACTGGTTGACTTGGAATATTTAATTTGGTATTTTCAATTTCTGAATTTAAAGCGAGCAGTAATCTAGTTTGTCTTTCATCTCAACAGGCTATATATAACATGTATTATTAATATATGGCTGCTGGTTTAATCGCCTATATCTTCAACCAGTAAAACAATGGTCTTGTGCCGAGTCAAAAGAAATCAATATTTACTATTCATTGTAATACACAATAAAATAGAACGTTATTTCCAGATGAAGTACTCAAGAACACTACTACCTAAAACTGAAAAGAAATATTAGATACAATAATTTTTTTCATCATTTAGTGAGAACCGCTTACGCATACACACATACATAAACAAAAAATTCATTAAATTCATTTATAATTATCAGTGTATTTCAAGATCTTCAAGACGAATAGCCTACAGTATTAAACTTTTGAATAAAATTTTACTCTGTTCAAGTTGAAAATCAATAGTGTCTTTTTGGTACTGAAAGAATTCTATCTTTTTTATTTATTATTATTTTTTTTTTGGAGTGGGGGCCTTACCTCTGTAAAATAGTCATTGCTAAAACAGAATAAATAACAATTAAATAGTACAATTACAACATTAAAAAAACAACATGTTGTCATTTTAACCAAGTCACGTTATACACCACTTAAATGAGGGTTTTTTTCCTCTGGAAAGAAAAACAAAACAGACAAGTCTATTATATAGTTTTTTTTATATAGGTTTTTTTAGGCTTGTGTAAAATATCACAAAATTCTACTTTAGTCAAAAAGTTCTCTCTAAATGAAACAAAGCTTATGTGAAATATTTTATCCGTTTGAATATTTTTAGAAATCCTCGATGACTTAAATAATAGAAAATATTCAATTCAGATATCCATATACTATTCAACCTTGAAATGAATGTCATTGAAAGTCATTGAAAATATATTTGAATGTAATCGTCCCACGAAACGGAACATGAGAAACAAAACTAACAAAATTATAGTTGTAAAAATATAATTTCATGTTTTATATGTGATATTTATGTGTGCCGGAATAATATTTATTATATAGGTATATACTGTATAGATGCAATTCAATTTTAACTCCAAACGTGGAGCTTCGATCTAAATATTGTTATCAGTCTATATGTTATTTGGATTCTACAATAATCAGGTTTAGTACTGAGAAATGATAACTGTTAATATAGACGTAGTGTGATATAACGTAAAGAGAGTGTATGGTCTATATATTCAACGGCGTCTTGGTTCCTATTTATTCTGCCTTCGCAAGGATGAAAGCGAAATCTCTATTCTGATAGATTTCAAACTAAGAAAACAGTCGGTATGAAAATAAAATTAAAATATTACATAGGCAAATGTATAAATAGATAGATCGATAGATATATAGATCGATATATAGATAGATAGATAGATTGTGAATACACACACACGAGTATAATGCATCTTATGTGTATATTCGTAGATTGTATATACGTTTATATAATGTATAAACATCCATTTATACATATTTGTGTATATACTACGTACATAATACATATTTACTAAATATAAATTATATAATAAATTATATATACACAATATAAATACATTATATATGTATATATATATATGTACATGTCTATAGGTATGTGTATACATATACATAATTGAAGAAATCGGTGTCAGCGAGAAGGAGTACGGTTGGACAATTAGTTTTTAATCACTACAGTTGTTTCCACGCAACGTAATTCTGCAAAAATACAAGTATATGATTATGCAACTGCGTGTTTGCATAATGATATCTGATCGTGTTTCCTCAGGCGGTATTCTAGTGTTATAGTGTTGTCCACGTTAGTTTAAAATCATCGACTTCAAGGCCATCCCCACTGTTCGTCTTGATTTGAATTTAGTAGTAGGTGATAGACTCATGTTGTGTGCTGCCAGAGTGTGATTGACGGACTGTTATGAATGGTAGTGGATGGCTATTATGGTACCAGCTGACTGCTCATTTGTTCTTCATGGCTGACTACTCATGTAAATTTCAGTAGCTGACATTCAGTATTTAACGATAACATTAAATTATACTTTTAACAAAATACTGTAATCAGCCATAATCGACCACATCTTAAACCATATTAAAATGGCCTTAAAATATAACGTTAATCTATAGTAAAAAACCTTAACCCCAATTTTAAATCTGAAGTCAGAAAGCTTATTGCTAACTGAATTCATCCAAGCGGTTCTGTAATCTATTTTCAACATATCTCTATCAGAAAACAAACATTGCAAAATGTCAAAAACAAAGTAAAAAGAATAATCCTTGCTCATATGCCAGAGTGTTCGAAAGTTGCCAAAAAGGTTGTTTATTGGAATTTTATGGGACCATGGAAACGAAGAAACAATTAGTGATTGCAGCCTGTAAGCAGACGAACGATTATTTATCTGAATGCTTTCCGTAAGGAACGAAAGAAGACAATCATTTGTCTATCTTCTTCAGTTTCTTTCAAATTAATT
>NC_043001.1:93491779-93501779 GCF_006345805.1 Octopus sinensis | reverse complement strand
GAAACAGAATATTATATAAGTGCATACAACACACATAGCTAATGTATGTAAAATGTGCGAAAATACGTGAGTGTATTATTTATTGAGCCATATAGTTCACAACGATCTCAGACTGAATATTATCAAATAAATGACAGTAAAATACATATAGTTGTTTACTTATGTCGTTAATCAAATATTTTAAAGAAGAAATAATTTAATTTCTCTATACACACATCTTTGGAACTTTCCAATTAATTCATCTTTTGCTTCTTGATTTGTTTTATATTTAAGCTACATTTTTACCATTTTATTTGGTAGTCTTCAATTAACGTTAATTTGTGAGGTTTACCAAATTCAATAACATTAATAGCATAAATGACATTAGTAGCATTAACTTCATTCTGTGTTTGGTGTTATATCTCTTTGCAGAACATAAAAGAAATATTTATTATAATATTTCTTGATCTTTTTACTTGAAAGTAATTCTAAAATGTTAAAAGAAATAACATATTTGATAGCCACAATACTTTCATATTCTCTTTACAACAACGACCCCGATACTACAATTAACAGCGGGGTTTCTACGTGATCACACGGCTTATCTGAAATAGCAAACGCATTTCCTCAAATTACACACAAACAATAGAAATTGGCGGGATAGATTTGATAAGGTTTCCCAATACACACACTTTCTAAAAGAATAAGGGCGTTATTGTGCTTACAGCATTTTTGATCATAGATATGCTCAGTCACGGAGGACTTGAGTGTTAAACAATGACAACAAAAGGTTGTTGTTATTATTATTATTATTATTATTATATTATTATTATTATTATTATTATTATTATTATTATTGGGTGAGAGAGCAGTGCATGCCATCAAAGTGACACTGGGGTAAAATATACGAAGCCCAGTATACCCATCACGACTACTCGTGTGATAAGTGTACATGCATCACAACATATGTGCGCGACATGGTGATCTCATATCAAGATAAACAGAACATGACCTTGCAGCTTGGGCCCAGTTAGAATTTTCTTCTGGTCGAGTAACCCATCGCGCTCAAAAGGTCCCTGAATAAGGATTGTTTAAGGATGTTGAACGAACCTCCAATGTTTCCAGAGGTGAATTATCTAAAATCCAAAGACTTCCTCTCAACACATGGATATGATGCCTTCAGATACTTCTGCTCGCGATTAGAGATGCACATATCGTCAGCAACTAAGAGAATGCTCAACTAGTTAAGGTCAAACAACTGACAGGAAAATCTGTGGTATTGAACAAAATATTTGCTGTAGCCCATCTTTTATACCAAGACAAAACAATGTGCATGATAACACTTCCAATCAGTTAAGATCAGAAGCCACGAGAGCCACTGCCTGGTACTGCATCAGGGCATATTTTACTATTATTATTATTATTATTATTATTGTTATTATTATTGTTGTTATTATTATTATCATTATTATTATTATTATTATTATTATTATTATTATTATTATTATTATTATTATTGTTATTATTATTATCATTATTATTATTATTATTATTATTATTATTATTATTATTATTATTTTTACATTATGATAATACTAATATCACTTGCATTAATATTCCCGGTATATCGGTGATCATACACACACGACACGAACACAAATACATACATACAAGCGTTCTCTAATATATTCATTGTAATTAATTTCTGGGGCACAATGTTTCCAATGTACCACTAAATTAAACACCAATTTGAAAGCAATCTGTTACAGACATATGCTACTTACGACATCTGCTAAGCATAGGCGCAAATTGTTGGATTCTCTGAATATCTTACTTTTCAATACATCATAATGTTTTCCTCGAGCAAAGTTCATTCATGTGGCTAAGCTAATACACACTCATTTATGTATGTATGTATGTATGTAAGTATGTATGTTTGTATGTATGTATATATATGCATATATACACATATATATATATACATACATATATATATACGTATATATATGCATATATTATACGTATATATAATACATATATATACATTATATATATATATATATATATATATATATAATATATATAATATACATATATATACATATAATATATATATATATAATATATATATATATATAATATATATGATTATATATATATATATATATATATATATATATATATATATATATATATATGCGTGCGTGTATACATATATATGCATATATATGTATGGACACACGCACCATATATGTCTGTGTTCAGGGAGTGGGGTGTATGTGTGTATTAAACATTGGAATGTCCTTTAAATGCTAAATCTCATTTTGTCTCTAGGATTATTATTTTGTATATATTTTTGAACAACGTAGGTTATTTTCTCAATCCATTTAAGTGCTGTCCTGTAAACAGTTGTCGCAAATATATTAGAAATAGTCAATCTAATTAACACATAAACCTGATAATAATTGTGATGTCACAAAATGTAAAGATTAAAGATTCATATACCCTGACTAAATTTACTGAGTTATGTTACGAATCAACAGCCGGTGTAAATAAGGGAGTGAAATCGTTGATCATATACTCTGTTGTAAAAGCAAATAAAACCAGCTAATTATCCTAAGAAATGCAATGACACTAACATAATATCTGTCGGAAATTACAACTTTATTTTATATAAATTAACATAATTGAATCAGAAATAATGTCTCTCAGTTGGTTTGTTAGTTCTTTTTGTAGGATGAAGTTCTTCAATAAGAGCAAGATAGGATTGGCATTGCTCTGTAAGAAAATTTCACAATCTCAGTTGAAAAATACTTTTTGTGTGCCCTAGACAGTACGATTCTCTGTAGAAATGCAGAGTCCGATTTGACGGAGATTTGGCTGGTAAGTGTAGTAGGTTACGCCATTACGTAAAGGCCTCCTTCTGTGGCTCGTATATTTTTATTGGTATATTAAATAGCTGTAATATTCGAAGGTTGGGGTAATCGAAATTAATTTCTCCAGAAAATATCTGACTTTTTGCCAATAATCAATAATTTAGCAGATTCTTGTGGGGGTGGATTGATTTTTTTTATAATGAAAATATTAGTTGTACACCTACATTTTGATTTGCGATATTTGTTCTTTCTAATTTAGTGTTTGCTGTATTGATTGTATCATACTGTGTATCAAGGAAGAGGAGGCAACATTAATTGTTCTATATTTCTAAATTTAGGTGGAAAAAATGATGTCAATTTTTAGTGTACTTTGTTCTGTGAACTCGCGGCTAATATTGAATTCAACATGGTTAAAGTGCTGACGGTAGGTTATGAATCCCTAACAATGGTAGCTAATTTCTTTCTTCTGACTAGAGAAAAGGATATTGTAAATCTTTTGTGCATAGAAGACAATTGCCCGAATAACAGCAATAATTTCAATGTATCACAAAATACAACACTAACACGAACAATGTTGAAACCCTTAAGAACAAAGAGTGAAATATTATTAGAGACACCTGTATTTATGCCATCAACAAGCAGGAGCCAATGTGTGTGCCTGCTAGAAATTATAGATAAGAATTCTTCAAATCACTCTCAATTGTGTTCAAAAATTAAGGAGATGATACAAAGACCAGTGTAATTTTAGATAGACTATGCTAGAATGTAAGATGGTTGGATAGCTTGTGTTGAGAATGTTTGTATAGATGCATTCGATTATGGCAATAATTCTAACAGTAAATGCAAGAGAAAACTAAATATTCACATGAATAATTATAACAATTTTTAGAACAAAGACAAATATTTTATTAACGACAATTGTATTAATGCTTGCAACAAATAGGAACCAATATGTCTTGGCTCAGGAAATAACTGACCAGACTTCGTGGATGACGTATGAGATGCCTCATAAAATAAAAGTAGGCATTAATATTTACAGAAATGATAACAGTGTAGTGTGAGACACGTACGCGATAACTTTAACTATTAGTAGTAGAAGTAATGCATACATAAAATCTCATGTAGACCAAGTATATATCTGAAAAATTGGTGTTATTGAGATTCCTTTTAATGATAGAACTACTCCATGAAGAGTAAGTAACAACGACAACGCGGGCATATTCTAAGGTGATGAGCGTTTGTTTTCTGTTCGTTAGATATATTTCTCCGTAGATACTCTTTTTTTGTGGTTGTTGTTTTCTTTGAGGGAAGAATACGCTGTTGGTTGTTAATATATACACGCACACAGAAACACATACACACACACGAACGTACGTACTAAAGCATGTATGTACGTAGGGATGTATGTTTGTGATCATTCAGTTTATTTCACGATTTCTTGCCAGCAGAGAAAGAACAGGTTTCTAACCTAGATCCAAGTTTCCTTTATTGGAATTTCAACATCAACAACAGAGTATTCTTCTTCGGTCACGTGATCACGTGATATATATATATATATATATATATATATATATATATATATATATATATATATATATATATATATACATATATATAATAGAGTAAAACTTTTACTGAAAAGCTATTCAGTACGTATATGTAGAGTATAATGCTTATTTTTTCCCGCTGGTTTGCTTCATCAAGCTCCAAGATATCGTAAGTACCATATCTGCTTTAGAGTAGTGAGTTGGAGAAATATAGTGACCAAATAGTTGACAGAGTTCCTAAAGCCAACATTCAGTTACTTTGAGTCGTTTAATTGCAGAATTCTAAGATACATTTTATGAAGCAGGAATATGTTCTTTTCTACTCTAGGCACAAGGCTCGAAATTTTGGGGGGAGCCAGTCGAATTGATCGCCCCAAGTACGCAACTGGTACCTAATTTATCGACTCCAAAAGGATGAAAGGCAAAGTCGAACTCGGTGAAATTCGAACTCGGAACATAAAGACAGGTGAAATACCGCTAAGCATTTGGCCCGGTGTGCTAACGTTTCTTATTTTTTTATTGTCCACAAGGGGCTAAACATAGAGGGGACAAACAAGGGCAGACCAACGGATTAAGTCGATTACATCGACCCCAGTGCGTAACTGACACTTAATTTATCGACCCCGAAGGCAAAGTCGACCACGGTGGAATTTGAACTCAGAACGTAACGGCAGACGAAATACCTATTTCTTTACTACCCACAAGGAGCTAAACACAGAGAGAACAAGCAAGGACAGACAAAGAGATTAAGTCGATTACATCGACCCCAGTGCGTAATTGGTACTTAATTTATCGACTCCGAAAGGATGAAAGAAGGCAAAGTCAAACACGGTAGAATTTGAACTCAGAACGTAACGGCAGACGAAATACCGCGAGGCATTTCACCACCTTCAAGCAGGAATGTATTGTGAGGGAGAAATGAGGTTGATAGAGCACGAGAGGACGTAGGAGGAAATAGAGTAATGCTGCTCGACAATTGTCTAAGAACACAAATCTAGTCATCTTTTCTTATTTTCCTTCCTGAATAACATTTTCGTAATTACAGGTTTAATATCTGGCGAGAGATTAGAGAGGACTCTAACCATATTGATTTTTAGTAAGACCAGAGAGCAAAACTCCAACACTATTTGGTGGAGGGGGTCCTTTATTTAACTTTACCAGACGACTGTTTGCTCAGAAATGGAAAAACCAACAATGATGTTTAAATAGAAGTCAGGTAGTTCAAGGAAATATATTTGGCTGTGCAAGCGATCTTTTCTCATTGAATCCATTCAGAATATTTCTTGACTACTAAAGTCAATTTAACTGGAGACATTGATATCGTAATTTTATATATTTTAGTCAGAAACCTTTCGCTACACGCAACGTATTCCGCTATAAAAATTTCGAAACCACCCATGTCAATGAACCCTTTTAAAGAAAGTGAACAGCAAAGTTTTCGATAAACTACGCTTCTTCCTCTCTCTCCCCTCTCTCTCTCTCATCTCTCTCTCTCTCTCCTCTCTCTCCTCTCCTCTCTCATCTCTCTCTCTCTCTCTCTCTCTTTCTCTCTCTAACCCGGAAGGTATATAGCCACTTATTGCTGACCGTATGAAAGCACTCATTGGTTCTCTTTAGGTGTTAGAGACTTTGAAAATTGTTTCTTTTTCTTCTACCTGACAAAGCTAATATTACGAGCTTGACATTTGTAACAATCACGCCGCAGAATATTCAGACAGATATAGATCTTTCAATGAGACGCAGCTGCACAAGCGTTCTGATCTGTTTCAGCTATTAAAAACATTCTCTAGGCATTTCGCAGGCGGTCACTAAATGATTGAAGATTAATGCACGAACCTCCAAGAATGAAATTAATTCGTACATAGGTATATGAAAATAAGTTGGAAGGTTTTTCACCGAGTTGATGTTAGCTTGCCACTTTATTGAACTCGCTTCATGTGTAGTAGAATGAAAGCGTTTTTCAGCATCCTTCTGAAGGTAAATCTTATGTTGGTATGGTATTTGGGAATAAATTTCAAATTTTTCTAGGAAGCCAAGATTATTCAAGAGCTTTAAACCTACGGGCTCTTTTTAATGTTGCATTATGAAGGACAAAAATAATTAAGGGCTACCACATTTCTATAGTCATTATAATAGAATGAAGTACGCTGGCAGAATCTTTAGCACACCTGGCGAAATACATTTATACCTTCAGAACATGCATACGTACACATATACATATATACATGCAAATATTGAAACATATAAGCATCCATTGCCAACCTTACCTCATACATGGTCTTCTTTCTTCTTACACCTACTTGAAAGCATAACCAATAAAAATATGATTTTTATTTACACACCATATAATTTGATGTATTCAACAAAAGAAAATATTTTGGTCATGTTTTTCCAAGGATTTTCTTTTTTATCCTGCATTTCTCTTCTACAGAACAAGTGGCAATTATAGAATGGTGAGTTTACAGAAAAGCTAAATAGTTCATATATTTTTACTATTTGCTTAGGATATCCGATGTTGGAATATTATACAGACAGACATTTACAAACATTAGCACTAGTGCTTTAGAAATAAAGTATTTATGGTGTTTCTGCACATAAAGGATTTTAGTTTACAAGAGGAAAAAGAATGCGCAGTTAGCGGAGTCGCTCGGTGAGCATTGTCCGTAACAAAATGAAGAACTCACGATAGAAATGATAGATGTTCATCGTTACAGTCGAATGAATTCAAACAAGAAATATCTATTGAAACAACAATAATTAAAGGACATATCTGGTGCTTTACATCGTCTCGAGAATCTAAACAAGTGACTGAATCCTATATTGAAGTAGATGTCTGGCGTATTCTGTTTCATTATCATTTGTTTAACAATATCCCACAGCAAGATATTGTTGGCGTATACGTATATTTACATATATGTCTAATCATGTGTTTCTAGACAATAAGAAACCGGTCTAATGTTTATACGCAAGATTTATCATATATGTTTTGGATAGCGTTGAGGACATTAAGAGTATCTACATCCGTTTGGGTGTGTGGGTGAAATTTTGCAATGTATGCACATATGCACATATTTATACACCTTATACACACAACAACATATACAGAGAAAGACAAGAAAAGAAAGAGCAAAAGATAAATGGATGCATAATATATATATATATATATATATATATATATATATATGTATACATAGACACACACATAAACTTATAGTATATATAGAGAGAAGTATAGATATAGACAGACTTATAACGTTTTGACAGGACACATGGTCTCTGATTGTTTGACGAAATAATGATGGAATATAATATTATGTACCATTTCTAAAACGAATGAGTTGTTTCTCTCTTTCCTCACTCGTAGCTCCACACATATAGAGAAAAGCATATGTATATATGCATATATAATATATATATATTATATATATATATATATAGATATATATATATATGTGTGTGTGTGTGTGTATATATATATGTATGTTGTGTGTGTATGGATATATTTATATACTCAAATATATATATATATACATATATATACATGCACACACACACGTGCATATGTGTGTGTGTGTGTATGTGTGTGTAGAGATAGCTGTAACTGAAAGAGAACAGTGGTATAACTTTTGATAATTAATTTAAGTCAGTGGTATAACTTTTGATAATTAATTCGACAGAATACATAGTTAATTTTCAAACTTCCTTTTGATTCGAAGAGAGAAAACAATACTTTAAAACTCTTAGTGACTCAGTAGCAAATGTGGTGAGAGTTTATAGGGATTATGAATAATTCCTCGTGTAGGCGTACATACTAAAGGAAACAAACAACCTGATCATTATATGGCTGATTACAAGTTACGTTCCGGTATAATGTATGAACACATTATGAACACATTATATGACACACGAACCTGTGTCCATTATAACCTTCTACACAGGTTCGTGTGTCATATAGCTAGCTAGAGGCGATGGCCTCTTGGAGCTAATCAACGGCAGCTTTCGTCAAATATCTACGGACTGCCATATTAGCTTGATGATAACTATTAATATCCAGTACCGCTGCCGTAGTCCCCCCTAGAGAGACTTAGAAAAATATTATTATTTCTAAGTCCCTCTAAAGTTATATTTAAACTATTATACGAAAAATCTTTTGATTCAACCTGCAAATTTTGACCATAAAAATAAGGCACATATTGTATTGCTTTTTCTAGGGTACACTATGCGTGTAAAAGCAAAGAATGTCCGAATAGTAAATGCAAAACAAATGTAGTAATTACTTTAACATGAAGAGCAGCATTTCATTTTCCTATCAGAGTAACACATGTTAAAGGAAGGATAAAATGGATTATAAGCTTTATCGTGTCACTAAGTAGTAGAAGTAGTAGTAGTAGTAGTAGTAGTAGTAGTAGTAGTAGTAGTAGTAGTAGGGGCTCGGTGATGGTGGTGGTGGTGATGATAGGTGAAAGAGAAAGAGGAGGTGTTGCAGCCGCAGTAGCAGCTATATTAGTAGTAGTAGTAATTGTAGTAGTAGCAGCAGCTGTGGTAGTGGCATTAGTAGTAGTAGTAGTAGTAGTAGTAGTAGCAGCAGCTGCAGCTGCATTAGTAGTGGTCGTCGTCGCTGTCGTCGTCGTCGTCGTCGTAGTTAGTAGTATAGTAGTAGTAGTAGTAGTAGTAGTAGTAGTATAGACTTGTCTTGGCCTAGACGCACACAGCGAAGAAAAACTGGTCAAAACCGAAATCTTTTTGGCGACCAATTTCTTTGACAACAGAGGACTGGAGCAGCTGTGTAAAGAAATATTAGATTGTCTATGTAATGCAGATTATATGCTGCGGGCGCTTATGAAAAGGTCTGTAAATATTGAGAATACATAAACGTCTCCACATTTTGTCAATACATGTATTTGTATGTTTAATAAATGAATAGCTGTGCGGTGTATCCATATGTGCGAAATGTATGTGTACGAGTGTGCATCTATATGTGTTTCTGTCTGTGTTTGGCTTTGTATTTATCATAAAAGTGTTTAAACGTTAAATATACATTGTGTATGTGTGTATAATGAATAATATATGAGTTTATGTAATTATACACAGCAAAGAATGAGACGTATAAAATTGATGTACGTATGTTGCATCATACCGATTTTAAAATAGCCATTTGGTTAATACGCTTGTGTCGCAGGCGTATGTGAGTGTCTCCTTAGGCAAATGTCTTCTGTTGTAGCTTCAGGCTGTTCGACAAATTGTCAGTGAAATTCGGTAGGCGGAAACTGTGCAAAAGTCTTTAATCTGTTAATTATCATTTTATATATTAGGTAGAATTTTTGCCATGGAATACTGGCTAGAGTAAAATATTCGCACCACCGAACATACGACTGATTTGAAATCACACATGTTTGCATCTCTGTTTGTATGTAAACTCATAACCGTAGGAGTCGCTGTGTGGTAAGTAGCTTGCTTACCAACCACATGGTTCCGGGTTCAGTCCCACAGCGTGGAATCTTGGGCAAGTGTCTTCTACTATAGCCTCGGGCCGACCAAAGCCTTGTGAGTGGATTTGGTAGACGGAAACTGAAAGAAGTCCGTCGTATATATATATAT
>NC_043001.1:93477133-93491679 GCF_006345805.1 Octopus sinensis | reverse complement strand
AAAGGCTCGTGATTGAGCGTCTTTACCAAATCTTGTATCGAGTTTATTTAGTTGCAAAATTTATGCTTAATATCTCAGCAAACGCATTCAAGGCAGGTTTCAATGACAAATCATTTATTTAATCCGTCTATATTTCACAAAGATGCCTAATCATTATGCAACAATGTTTGTTTGATGCGTTGATATTTGTCAATATGCGCAAACCTTTTTCCATATTTATGCATCGAATACAAAATGACACAATATGATTCTTTAAAGTTCTTTGAATCCGTTAACTTTAATTCTTTGTAGCTTCAGTTGTAGTTGGTTTTTTCGTTCTTCTTATTTTTCCTTCCGCTTGTGTAGTAATGGTTACAATGGCTATAGGTTGATTAGAATATGATAATAATGGTTTATCAGTTGATTTATTTTGTTGCAGAGGTGGTTGTTTTGATTATATTTGCATTTGTACTTAATTTCTTTTTTTATTCTTATTTTTATCAATAATCCAATCACATGGTGAATACGATAGGCTTTATTGAATTTCTAAGACATGTGACTCATGATTAATGAGTGATCTTGTTTTGTTGAGTAATAGTCATTAATTACTCCTCAACAAAAGCTTAGAGACTTCCAGTAGGAAATAAGCATTTAACTCATATGAATTATGAATTATTCTATGGATAAAGAACTAGGCAGTAAGGATTAAATATTTATCTAGTATTCGATTTACACACGTGCACGCATACAAAGACACAGGCACAGAGACAAACATACGCACACATATATATCTGAGTATATATTATATATATATATATATATATATATATATATATATATATATATATATATATATATATATACATATACATATATATGTAAATGTATACATATATATGTATATGTGCGTGTATATATATATATATGTAAATGTATACATATTATGTATATGTGTATATATTTATATATGTATATGTATATATATATATATATACATACATATGTATATACATACATCCATACATATATATATACATATATATACATACATACATAGATAATACATATATATATATATATACATAAAATATACACACATATACATATATATGTATACATATACATATATATATATGTATATATATGTATATGTATACATATATATGTATATGTGTGTATATATGTATATACATACATATATATATATATATATATATATATATTATATATAATATATATATATACTAAGCAATAAAGGGTTTAGCAACGAATTGCCTTACCACATACCGAATTTAGAAATAGCAGTCAAAGGGTTATAGCTATTTAGAAGAAATAGCTATAACCCTTTGACTGCTATTTCTAAATTCGGTATGTGGTAAGGCAATCGTTGCTAAACCCTTTATTGCTTAGTATACTTAAATTTTCCTCGAATGGGCTTTTACATGCCGAAGACTACTTGGTGTAATTGATAATTATTCCAAATTATTAATTTCACCCTCATTATTACGGATAACCATATATATATATACATATAAATATACACACATATACATATATATGTATACATATATATGTATACATATACATATATATACATATATATATGTATATGTATACATATATATGTATATGTGTGTATATTTATATATATATATATATATATGTATATATGTATATATATATATATATATTATATATATATAATATATATATATATATATATTATATATATATTGCATATATATATATATATATATATATATATATATATATATATATATATATATATATATTATATACGTATTTATGTTTTATGTGTGTGTGAGGGAGGGAGAAAGCGTATGTATGAATTCATGTCTGTTTGTGTATGCTAATCAACAGAGGAAATGGAAGTGACCATGACATTTGATGGAACCTCAGGGTGATAAGAGACTGTTCCGTAAGCTGGCACAACAACAAATGAACTTGAATCTAACAACGGTCATTTATGCGGTGTTGTTAAACCGGGTCTTGTGTTAAGTGTCCTAAATAATATATGAACCGATAAGTTTCCACGCGAATTGAATGATTTGGGGATGCAAGCTTTTGCTTAAACAAGGTTGCTGTACATGCAGGAAGTATTGGAATATTACTTCGCTACATACGAGCAGTGCTGAAAAGTTCATTTTCTTTAAAAGAAAATACAGGAGGATAAGTTAATTGTGATTTTATCCAACATATTTCCCTCTCAGATTCATACACTTATTGCAATGGTCCTTCAGTCATACTCAACTTTGTAAAAGAACTCGGAAGTTTGGGCCCCCAGCCAGGCCTTTAGTGATACCCTTAAAGCCCAAACCTTTTCAGCACCCACATGTTGCAGAAAACAACGAGACCAACCTGAACTCAGATATTGTGAAGAATTATATGGAAGCATTTTAGAAAGGCAACTTCGATACCTTATGACCTTGGGTCGGATAATACTTCTGTTATCATTAGCATTATGATCCATATTAATCATTGCTTTCAAATTTCGTCGCGAGGCCAGCAATTTCGGTGAAAGGGAATAGTCGACTATATTGACCCTACTGATCAACTGGTACTCATTTTTTCGACCCCCTCCTCCTCCCACAGAAAGATGAAGGGCAAAGCCAATCTCGGCGGAATTTGAACTCAGAACGTAAGGACGAACAAATGCCGCTAAGCATTTTCCCGACGTGCTAACGACTCTGCCAACCCACAGCCTTACTCTTATTCATTATTAGCGTTACTGACGGTGGTTGAGAAGACAGAGTCAAGCTAAATGCTCTGCGTTGTTTTTGTTTTTTTATTTTCCATCGCTTTAATGTTGATTATAAGCTAATTTTAGAAGTCATTGTATTTTTCTTTTGCTAATTATTTTATTTATCATTTTATTTCCTTTACAAAATTATCCTTGAACAAGAGGAAGTAATCTGATTACCCAGCATGCTAGACTGCACTGCTCAGCCCACTCACTGTACCCCCTCTGTTGTAAACACAAGCAACAATATTCCAACGCACTAAGGCGGCGGGATGGCAGAAACGTTAGCACGCCGGGCGAAATGCTAAGCAGTATTTCGTCTTCTTTTACGTTCTGAGTTCAAATTCCGCCGAGGTCAACTTTGCCTTTCATCCTTCCGGGGTCGATTAAATAAGTACCAGTTACGCACTGGGGTCGGTATAATTGACTTAATCCTTTTGTCTGTCCTTGTTTGTCCCCTCTGTGTGTAGCCCCTTGTGGGCAGTAGAGAAATAAGAAACGTTAACACGCCGGGCGAAATGCTAAGCAGTATTTCGTTTTTCTTTTCGTTCTGAGTTCAAATTCCGCCGAGGTCAACTTTATCCTTCATCCTTCTGGGATCGATTAAATAAGTACCAGTTACGCACTGGGGTCGGTATAATCGACTTAATCCTTTTGTCTGTCCTTGTTTGTCCCCTCTGTGTGTAGCCCCTTGTAGGCAGTAGAGAAATAAGAAAAGTTAACACGCCGGGTGAAATGCTAAGCAGTATTTCGTCTTTCTTTACGTTCTGAGTTCAAATTCCGCCAATGTCGACTTTGCCTTTCATCCTTTCAGGGTCGATAAATTAAGTACCAGTTGCGCACTGGAGTCGATCTAATCGGCTGCCCTTCCTCCCCCAAAATTTCGGGCCTTGTGCCTAGAGTAGAAAAGAATATTCCAACACACTGGATTTCTTGCATTTAGCAATTCAAGCAAATCCTACTGATCTGAAATTTATTTTAATTTAATTTAATATCAAATAGAAATGAGGAAAACAGCGATAGTTGCTCTTAAGAAGCTGATTTTGCCTTTGATTTATTTTTCTCTTAAATTCAATCATTATTTTTGTTCAGCTTTCTTTTCTTGTTACTATGTTAATAATGACTTTTTTTATTTCTTTTTTTCCCATTCATCTGCAAACACTTAAACACTTGGTTTTAGCATTTTAATTAAATATTTAAAAATATTTCTAACAATAACTGCGTACACCTATTGTTGGTATGAGTGGCTGTCTGTCTCCTAATCACTTTCTCCTCTCTCTCACTCTCTCTCTCTCATTACTTTCTCTCTCTCATTCCTCTCGCTTCTTCCCTCTCTCTCTTTCTCTCTCTCTTTGTCTATATATGTATCTCTCTGACTCTCTCTCTCTCTCTCTCTCTCTATATATATATATTAGATATATATATATATATATATATAATGCTATAGCTATCAATATAGATTGAAAAGTTGTTATATATATGATAATTGTGTGTGGAGGTGTACGTGTGCGTTTGTGTGAGTGAGTGTGTGTGTATCATGCGTCTTAGAGGCGCCCAACGTTTTCCAGTCGTAGTTAAAATACAAGTCATCACATACATGTCCACAACAAGCTCGTGTGTCTTTAACTGCTATATTTTTTTTCCATTAATGTATGAGAAATTAAATTCATATTATGAAAAATCAAACGTTACGATGTTCATGCATTAACCGTTTGAATTATTGACATTAGAGAAAAGGAAAAATAACACCGAAGGATATTGTATTGCGGATGGTAATCACAGGGGAATACACCTAGTAAAGGAATAATCATTCTTTTCCTTCTTATTTAAGCACTACAATCCAAGTTTATTTGATTAGGGTATTACATTCTTTTATCAGATGCGTGAACGACGTGAATGAAAATGTGGTTTCCGCATGAAATCAAAATTCTGTTGCAGATTTTTACTTCTGTAAAAGTATATGTTGGAGTTTGATATGTAAATGTAATAACTGAGTTAGTATAACAACCTCTCCATGCAGAAAGATATCTAATTTTGTAGATAACATTTTGTAGGCGCTTTAAATTTCCCGCAAATATCTATTTCGTTATCCTGGAGTCAGAAAGTCGTATAAAATAGACACACAAGTCAGAGTTCGTTCATAATGAGACACACTGCGATATATCATGAATAAACACAAGGTTAATAACTATGTAGATTTATTAGAAATATCAAAGCCAAAAATTAAGTACTAATATAATGGAATTGAAGAATAAATTTATCAGATGAGAACTTTAACTCATGATAGAATAGGAATTTATCCAAACAAACATTTCTATCAACGCATCATGTCATTATAAAGAAACTAGAAAAACGTTGCATGCCTAGGAGCCACTGAAGCCAGGGGAATGAGGAAAAGGAAGTGAATAGATTCATAGAGATAGAACATATATTGATAGTAAATAACATTTCTCATTGCCAATCTCTTTTCACTGTTTTTACGTATTTCCTTACTCTAGAAACATTAGCCTATTTCCCCGGGGAATCTGACATTGTTATCTCCATGTAGCAGCCTCCGCAGACAAAACAATGTCGACAACAATGGCCGACATTAAAATGGATGCAGAGAATCGACGGCTACTAAGCTTCTGTATGTTGCGCACTTAGGCCTGACGTCTCTGTTTCTAGAATGGCTTACGTTATTCAATGCTTAATTAATTGGAGAAATCTCCAACGAAATTAAGCCCAATTATTTGCTACATTTTCATGTGTATATGTGTTTGCATATATTTAGCTGTATCCGTATATATGTGTGTATCTATATATGTATGCATGTATGCAGGTCTGCGTGTCTGTGTATGAGCGTGTTCCTGTTAGTGCATTAGTAAATATAATCGTATGCCTTACTACTTTTGTATTCATTACTAGATTGACTCCAATATACTTATCTTACAGGTCATTTATTGCATATATATACTTATGTCTATGCATACACACGTACACACACAAACATATATTAAATACATGCATAGATACTGATGTGTGTATGTGTGTGTGCGCGCGAACGCGTGTGGAAATAAGTCTGCTAAACGATTTACAAAATGGCAGAAGACTAACATGCAATGTAATACTGGAAATTCCAAATCCCCTGTTATCAGGCTACAAAGTTAGATACTGTGCAAACTTGGCAGCAGAAAGGATTGGAGTTCGAGAATCATAATCATTACGTGACCTGAGAATTAGTATGAGTAATGAGACATCATTTCAGATGCATACTGATAATCATCAACATAGATGACCAGCCGGGTGATATTGTAAGAAACTTTAGAACTTATGTTTAGGAAAATATCATGGTTCTCGGTGGGGTCATTTCTACTCAGCCTTCTGCATTATTATTGCTAGTTACGGTGACCATATTGCATAAAAATCATGGCGGAACTTAAGGAATTCAACGCTACTATACAAAGAAGATTGCTTCACGACAGTTCTTTACCTGCTCGGAAGGGATAAAAAGAGTGGAAACCCTAGAGCGAAGTGACACGTGCGACTGAAGTTCCTGGCAGGATTTGCACTAGACGTTGTCATTGAAATCTATGCTATACCCTGGACACAGTGCCACTGCATAGTTCCAAAGATATTATCCGAACCATTGGGATTTAGGACCGGATACTTCAATAGCTTACGTTTCAATGACCCATGGTTATTCAATATCTTAGAGAAAACCTTAGTGGGGATGTAGATGCCTTCAAAAAGCAACTGCACCTTCTCCTGTCAATAGTTCTGTATGAAATTACTCCGTATCAAGAAATAAGTGATTGCAGTGAATTCGAACTTCATTTATTCACCAAATGCCAATTATAGAAGGAGATTCAATAAAGTGTAGCAATACCAATGGTGGTGCACCAGTATAGCCACAGTTTACGAGCAATTACTGTTCTGAACGAGTTCTGGCCATGGGATATTTCCCTAGAATATCAAATCAATGAACGACTTTTAGAGTCTGCAAAACAAATAACAAAATGACCCAAAGGAACAACACAGCTACTTACTGACGTTAGCCACTTTTCTCAATTTTCTTTCGAAGCTTAAAAGTCGAGTACATCACTCCTCAAATTAATTATCCAAATATACACTATTGGAAGACAAGGGCAATATAACTTCAAGTAATTAAGAAGTTACCTCTCAAATTTAATTGGCACAATGAGAAGTGTAATCCAGTCTGATTCATAGGGAGGGCAAAACTACGGATAAGTTTCAGCGTATTTTATCTTACCAGTATGGTCGCTTAACCTAAGCGACCGTTACAGTTGTCGTTGAATGAAATATAATTTTGAGCAGAATAACTCACTTAAATATTAAATAAGCAAAGAGATAGAGCCCATATGCGCCAAAAGCAAAAAAAAAATTAGATAATTAAATTGAAGAATGAGTACTCGATGACATACAAAAAATATTTTTAATTAATTGTAATTACCCTCGAAGTTACATAAATTTAATAAAAATATGCCATCAATAAGCGGTGAAGTTATTTTTCTTAACTAATTTCGTTTCTAATTATATCGTCCTAAAATGTGAACAGCTATTATATATTTTCAGCAAGTGTTCTCCTGCTAAAGATGTTATGTTTAAATTAGCTTGTGGCCAAAGGTCTATACAGAATACAAACTCCTTAACTGATTATATATACGAATAAACATACTCAAACAACAACACATAAATATATATACATGCGTATATATATATATATATATATATATGCATATATATATATACTTATATATATGTTTGCATATTTGTATATGTATGCCTATATATATGTATGTATATATGTGTGTGTATATACACATGCGAAACTGAAGCATTAGGAACTCAAATTATTACTCAATGAATACAACAAAACGTGTAGAGTTGCTTTTATTCGTTTCTTGACTTACTCTTGTAAACACACACACACACATACATACATACATACATACATACATACATACATACATACACACATACGTACATACGTACATACATTTGGTTGATTAAAAATGTAATGGCAAGTATTTATTGACCTTTTTCTTTCCTTCAAAACTCGGCACGAACTTTCTGGACAACCCAATATATATATATATATATATATATATATATATATATATGATATTTTATGGTCTGTATACGCCTCATAAATTTATTACATAATTTTTCATGAGGCCAGATGTCTCGAAATAACTTTATTCAAATTACCAATATTAACATTACTCGAAAAATATGGAAATATTGAATATTTAAGATCGAAACTAGTTAACTAAACACTGTTTGTAGAAACTACAGAGAATTACAAGTATGGTGATCGTTAGTGATGATGTTGTGTTTGAAAGAGCGTTTGAATCAAAAACATTCAGAAGGAGACACTTTATAGTTCAAAATTAGATCTATAAAGCTGTAGAACTGTTTTCTGTGAACCGTAAGTCCTCTACTCTGTTTACAAGTGTGCGCGTGAGCGCGTGTGTGAGTGTGCGTGTGTCTATTTATCTATCTATCTATCTAGATATGTATATATATTTATCTAGCTATCTATTTATGTGTGTGTGTATATATATATATACATATACATATATATATATGAATACATATATACATATAGATATACATATATATATATATATATATATTATATATATATATATGTATGTATGTGTGTGTGTGTATGTATGTATGTATGTATACATAAATATGGAAAAATGGGCACCAAATACGTTAATAAGGATTAATAATATATTTTATGTTGGTCTTCTCTCTTGCAACTTTTAATTACGCCCGTGGCATATGAGTTTTAGTTGGACTGAGTCCACCAATATATATATATATATATATATATATATATATATAGATATATATATATATATAATATATATATATATATATAGATAGATAGATAGATAGATAGATAGATAGATAGATAGATAGATAGATAGATGTATGAATATGTGTGTAAGTATATAGGTATGTATGTGTGTGTATTTATGTATGTGTGTATATTCTCTTTTTATTTTTATTTTAGAGTAAATTTTGACCGGTCAGCTACTTGCTAGCAAGATTGTAAAGGAAACCATCTTACTCTGTCCATCAGCCTTTAATTTTCAAGAAGGTCTCTCAGATTCTGATCGTTTCCAACATTGAGATCATTCGCTGTGTATGAATTGGAGATTTGCGTCCTCTCCCAAGATCCCTATGATCAGGCATTCTTTGTTCCATGTATTAGTTTGTATTTTGTTACTCCACTAATAAATAATATGATGCCCAAATGATATCTTCGATACTCGATTTCCAAACTCATTAATGATCCATAGATGTCCTCTTTCTCTTGTAGTTTTTCAAACCACATTGGAATCCAGAGGGCGATTGATTTCCACTACAGGACAAATCTCACACAGAATATTGTTTTGTGAGACCTTTTAGTCTCACACAACAATACCTGGCCAGATGTGGTTTAACCTCCAATATCCTTGAGTCCCACGGTCTCATTATGCCCAACTTCGTAGGCGATTTCTTCTTTGTTATTCTATTCTAAATCGCTCTGGCCACGACATCATGCCTCATGGAAAGATAATATCTGGAAGGCACTCTCTCACAGTTGGCAATAATGTGTCTGACGGCATTAGTCTTGGTATTTCACATCCTATGCTTTTATTGCATGAAAGTAACCTTTGAACAGAGATGTTATAAACTTGTCGGTACTCTATACCAAAACTCTTGACAAGTTCAATCCCGGCTATGGTTCGCGTTTTCGTGCTAAATACCCATGTGCTATTTTCTCAGTGAACTGGTCCATATCATTTGTAATTTATTCTTCTGATAAACAGATTTTGCGAAAGATCTGTATCAGCTCTTATTTCATACCGCTTCTTAAGTTCATTAGCTATACTAATTATATCATTGATTTCCAGGTCAGAACCTTGGGTAAGATGGGTACTGGTCTCTTTCTTTGATGGCAGATGTTGTTTCAGTATCACCGTAGTGCTTCATATAACATGAATACAGATCTGAGACCGCTACCACCATCCATTCGTGGGAAGGTTAGCCTATCTACATCTCCATTGATGCTGACATTTCCTGAATCTGAGCCGCTTGTGAGTTCGTACAACTATCTCATTCACTTCTGATTCAGATCAGAAGATCAAATGTAGGTGCAAGGACAGGCACTGCAAACGTGTATATATTTATGTACGTGTGTATGTGTGAATGAGTGAATGAGTGAATGAATAAATGAATGTGTGTGTGTGTAGATAGACATATGTGTGGGTGGTTGGATGGATATATAGATAGACAAACAGACTGAAGAACAGACGGAGTGACAGAGAGATTGATAACACCTAGAATTAACCGAAAAAGCAACCGTGTATAGGAAGTCGGTAGGTGTAATGTGCATGTGTTTAAGACAAGAGAGAGTGAGGGAGAAAGAGTGAGAGAATGAATAAGAATAAGAAAGACAGGAATGGAGTCAATCAGACAGAGAGAAGGTTCAGTGCATCTCTTTGTAAATGTGAGTATCTTGTCTCTCCATTCCTCTCTCTCTCTCTCTCTATCTCTCTATCTCTGCCTCTATCGGTGAGAACACACACTCACACATACACACACAGACACACACACACACACACACACACCACACACACACAGATACACACATAAACCATACATCTGAAATTTTGAGGTTATCGTAGCAAACCAGCTGTTTCCTCTGTGCGATCTAATCAAGCAGTCTTTGCAACGTTGCTTGTTCAACCTCCAAACCTATACATTTCTATTATGTCGCTACTTTGTATAAGTTTCTATTTATTGCCACCTTGCTTGGCTGATTTGGTCAGACACGTTGTTGCTGTTGTTGTCATTCTCTCGCTGCTGCTGCTGTTGCTGTTGTTGTTGTTGTTGTTGTTATTGTTGTTCTTGTTGTTGCTGTTCATTGTATAAGAGAAGACAATGTCGTGATCAGTTTGTGGTGGCTGTCGTAGTGACATCGGCACAATGGTGGTGGCAGTGGTTTCATGGCGCTCATAATTGTGGTGTTGACGATGGCTGTGATGTTGATGATGGTAGTCATGGTGGTAGTGAAGGTGGTGGTGATGGTGGTGATTAGGGTGCTAATGAGGTTCTTGTGATTTTTCTTGCGGCAATTATTTTTAATGATGTACTTTTTGATCTTGCTAAACTCAGCTGTTAATTGTATACATGTTGTTTTCGTTTAGTGTTATGTGTGGTATTGTCGGTGGTAATAGCGGTGAAGGTGGTGGTGGTTATGGTGAAGGTGGAGGTGATGATGATGATGATGATGATGATGATGATAACGACGATGGTGACAACGAGGACAATGACAAAAACGTTATTCCTGGCGATGGTAATGATAATATGGTGATAGTGATTACGTGCAATAAATATATATGTGTATATATATGTGAGTACCTATTTTTATATATATATATACATTTATTAATTATTGTTCATTGTTTAAGTTTCTTTCAAGGATGTGTATGTGGATATATATATATATATATATATATATATATATATATATATATATATACAGACACATACACACACATACTCACACTTATAACTTCCTACATATATATGTGTGTGGGCCTGTTGTGTGTGTGTGTAAAGTTTGTTGCGTATCTGTATTTTGATCAGGTGAGGCACTTCTCTACTTTACCCGTAGTATCTTTTCGCATCTATTCTCGTTCGTATGTAGGTAAGGTCACTGATTGTGATGGCTAACGTGTTGCTCTCCTCGTTATTGCAATTATTCTAAATGAAGTGAGTTGCTAATGTTGTAACTGATGCTCATTTTCACGCTGTTGATCATCTTAAAACATACGTGTGTTGAAGCGAAGAATTTGCCACTACTCATGCACCGATAATCAATTTCGCAAGCAATTGGTTATTAGCCGATGTTCAGTCATTTGTCTCTATTTAATATACACACAACTTTGAATTCCCTTTAAATTGTCAAGGCGGCGAGCTGGCAGAAACGTTATCACGCCGGGCGAAATGCGTAGCCGTATTTCGTCTGCCGTTACGTTCTGAGTTCAAATTCCGCCGAGGTCCACTTTGCCTTTCATCCTTTCGGGGTCGATAAATTAAGTATCAGTTACGCACTGGGGTTGATATAATCGACTTAATCTGTTTGTCTGTCCTTGTTTGTACCCTCTGTGTTTAGCCCTTTCTGGGTAGTAAAGAAATAGGTATTTCGTCTGCCGCTACATTGTGAGTTCAAATTCCGCCGAGGTCGACTTTGCCTTTTATCCTTTCGGGGTCGATTAAATAAGTACCATTTATGCACTGGGGTCGATATAATCGACTTAATCCGCTTGTTCTTGTTTGTCCTCTCTGTGTTTAGACCCCTTGTGGGTAGTAAAGAAATAGGTATTTTGTCTGTCTTTACGTTCTGAGTTCAAATCCCGCCGAGGTCGACTTTGCATTTAATCCTTTCGGAGTCGATAAATTAAGTACCAGTTACGTACTGGGCCTTGTGCCTAGAGTAGAAAAGAATATTATTCTATATATTTCTTACTGGCCGACATTGGCGTTTATTGCTGCTACGGTTGTTATTGTGTTTGTAATTTTCTTGATAATGTTGAACATCGTTCTTTCCTCCGTCACCATTATAATTCTTTAAGAATATGAAAAGCTGTGAAAAGCTTTTCAACATTTGTCTTAACAGAAAATAGCTAGCAAAATTACTAGACAACCGGCCACAAATGCAGGGTTCAACTCTCACACAAATATTACAATAACCTAACTTAAGAGATTGTTGTACTCGCCCAGATGTGACAGAGAAATTATTTAAATCTGATAAGCAAAAGTTCTGGCGAATTCCTGAAGCAAAAAATAAATTCATAAATGCCTAATACAAAGCACAAAGTGCATATACTAAACAGGCAATCATAGCTTCCAGGCTCCAATTGAACAACCTTGTCTTACAGAAAAAAATACTTTAACTGTTACAAAAACTGAGTGTTCAATTATCTCTTCTTATAACAGTTTGCTAAGGCCTAGCCAATTTGTTAGTTTCACAATTTAGCTATTTACCACTAACTTACCCCGTTTTGTCAATGGACTTCATCCTGACCTTACTGTGCAGCATGCAAAACTGTCTGTTTCCCTGTTAAAATCTATAATGCAGAGTAGGTAACACTGCCCAATAGTAATATTATTTCATAATATTCTCATAAAACAGGCATAATTCAATTTTAAAAAAAATTAATTTCCTAACAATGTATATGTGTGTCTTTGTATTTCTGTTTGTCCACTATCATCGCTTGACAACCGGTGATGCTTTATTTATGTCCCGTAACTTAGCTCTTCAGCAAAAGAGGAGATACTATAAGTACCAGACTTTAGAAATGAAGCTCTGGTTGTGAATGGTTCGAACAAAACTTTACAAGGCAGTGCTCCAGCATGGCTGGAGTCAAATCACTGAAGCAAGTAAATGAAAGAAGGTATATATATATAGAAGTGTATATGTTCTCGTGTGTGTATGTGAGTACTCGCGTGTAGAAGAAAACGTTAAAATGATGCTATTCTGCAGGAATATGACGCATAGCAACGGAACCCTTATTAATGGTTTGACTCCATGCTAAAAGTAGAGTCAAATTTTTTGAGAAGATGAAGTTGAATCGGTCTTCAAAATATGTGCGCATGTATATGAGTGTGTGAGATGTATACGTGTGAATGTGTGCGTTAATGTGTGTGTATGTGTTCTTGCATTTGAGTGTGCATGTGTTTGACTATGTCTGTCCGTAAGTCTCTATTAGGTGTGCGTGTCATGAGTCCACCTCCTTCTGTATGTTGCCACATGCGTGTGCCTCCGTGTATTCTGAGGTGAAGTCTCCTGAAATTTAAAATATTTTTAGTTTTTCGCTTTTTACTTTGTGAGCTGAGCTATTCCCTAATCAAATTGAATGCGTTCGTTCTATTATCTGAAATACTTTAATCAGTTTTGGATCTTAAAGTCCATTAGGATTTCGAATTTCCGTTCGTTTTCATAATTAACTAGAGCTACCATATCGGCTCTCTTGTGTATGAAGACTGTGTTCGAAAGATTAAGAACTGCTTGTTTAAAAGTAGAACTCCATTCACTCTATACTGTTTCACGAAAATTATAATACGCAACATTAAATATACAGCCAAAAACATAACACTGCGTGATATTTTTTGTTATTATTTTTAGCCCTAGGTTTGATTTGATGCCGCAGATAATTCGACCATTTCCATTCCAGTCTTGAGCAACGCATCCTTATATCCTGTCTTGTGTTCATTAGAAGAGTAATGTGTGATCTTCGAGATATTTTGCAGTTACTTCTATCAGCTCGTGTCTCTATGTGTTTCTATCATCTCGTTTCTCCACACATAGAATAGTTAATTTTTGTGTGTAAAGGGAGTATTTAGTACTATCCAGGTAGCTTTACAAATGCCTCAGTGATCTTTTAGCAGAATTACTTCTTTTGTGTGGATATATTACTAAGAGAGTGTTCTCTGTGCGTTGGTTTTCATCAACGTTAAATATTTCCGAAAAATTGATAACTAATATGATTACATTAACTTTTATTACAGCATGGATCAGTCGGTATTGAAGCGATTGAAATAATGTATCTTTTAGTTTTAGTTGAATAGGGCACTGGTGAGAAACTAAGAACAGCTATTGATAAAACGGCTATGTATTCGTTCGACCTGATTGTAATTCAACCACAGTTACCGTAGCCGTTCAAGAATTTGGACCTGGAGATCTCCATTTACAGCGATTTCGAGGGCCACCTCCTAGTGATGTCGGGCGTCAACGAAG
>NC_043001.1:93464633-93472133 GCF_006345805.1 Octopus sinensis | reverse complement strand
ATATATATATATATATATTATATATATAGATATATATATATATATATGTATATATATATATATCGGAGTAAGCGCATAAATGTGAAACAAGGGGGTGGGAAAAGAGTACTCAAATAATAGAGGTAAAGTAACATACTTTATTTAAAAGCAGCAGAAATATAACAAAAGCCGTTACTCAGAGTTTCATGTCCCCGTTCGCCGGACATTTTTTGTTTACAAAACTGTCCGACGAACGGCAACGTGAAACTATGAGTAACAGCTCTTGTTATATTTCTGCTGCTTTCAAATAAAGTATATATATATATATATATATATATATATATATATATAATTATATATATATATAGTATGTATGTATGTATGGTTATGTATGTATGGTGTGTGTGTGTGTCTGCGTGCGTAGTAATCAGGAGTTGTGGATTTGAGAAACTCTTATGGTGCTAGATGCGATGACTTTCAGTATGTTTACGAGCGCTTCTAACTCTGTAGACAACGTCTAGAATAATACTGCGTTCAAACTATCTTGACTTCCAATAGACGCTTATTCAATGAAAAACACCAATAGTGTGTTTGTGAGTATGTACATACATATATTCATGTATATGCGTGTGTATGTGTGGGGGGAGTTATGAGGCGGTTATTGACTTTCTTGTAACAGATATTGATGGCTATCATTACAAGGAAGGTATCATCGCCTGATATCCTGAGGCTAGATTAAACATTTGAATTTGATATTAAGAAATTATGAGGAAAGGGACACATATAATCCACAAATATTTATATATTTATGTATTTATTTGTTACCGTATTACTTAGTTGTTACCATTTATAGCTACTGGTAATCCTATATATTATTATTTCATTCTTTTTAGAAGGCTTCATAATGATATATCATGTGACTTTTTAACTAAACCTTATTTTACGAAGCGAGAGATTTGATTGAAGACGAAATTAATAACAATCTTGTAAAAATTTATGGAATGTGCTTTTTTTCTCTCTACAGCTTATGCTAGTGGTCTAGGAACTAAGAGAAAAGAGTAAAGGTTATTAGTAGAAACAAAAGAAATGTTTTACAGTAGCCAATAATGTCAGCAATGATTTTCAGTTATGTGTGCGTATGTGTGTATGCGCGTCTGAATGTATGTTGTGTTTATGTAAGTGCTATTGAGTGTGAGTAGGCATGTGTACCGATTGATAGATAGACAGATAGATAGATAGATAGATAGATAGATAGATAAATAGATAGATAGATAGATAGATAGATAGATAGATAGATAGATAGATAGATAGATAGATAGATAGATAGATAGATAGATAGATAGAGACATACATGGATGTTGCAAGACCCCTGCAACATCCATGTATGTCCGTATATCTGCCACCTACGACAATCCAAGGCTACGTCTTTTTGTACGAAGTTAACTGTTGGCCACGCATTGAAATTCTCCACTGATCAGTATCTATATATATATAATATATATATATATATATATTATACCCTGTGTGTCTTTGTATTATTGCTGTACCTACTTTACCTGAAGTTTCACCAATTCTAATTATTTGTCTTTGTTTTCTCATTTAATTGTAGGTAAGTTCATTTTCAAATTTCCATTCGTGTTACCATGGATGTTGTATAATTCCATCAATTTCCAAATCACAAAACCAGGTAAGCAATGACTCATCAAATATAATATATATATATATATATAATATATTATATATATATATATATATATAATATATATATATATATATATATACATATATATATATATACATGTATATATGTATATATACATGTATATGTATATATGTATATGTGCATGTGTATATATTATATATATATAATATAAATATATATATGTATGAATTCGTGTGTTTATGTGGTTTATTTTATTAGTATCTATTGCTATATCTGCAAGTCACAACGTGTGTCGTTATGTAATTCATTCAAAAGGAAAAATAACTGTATTTTGATCTCCACCGTTAGTCTTATCTACCGTAGTTAGATAATCAGTCATTAAGACAGCAAAAATCTGATTGACGCAACAAATGTCAATTTTTAAAGAGGGCAACGATCTTAATGATGACTCACTTACGATGAACATTGTGTATAGTGATGTCCTCGTGAAAATATGGCTTGTTATCCTAATACACCATAACTGTCACTTGCAAATATGTATGCCTTGGTAGTGAGACTATGCGGTTGCTTATTGCGTTGGTTACATCGTCTCGAGAACATATTCACTCCATCTATCTTCTCGCCCTTGGACTGCAGAAGTTCAGGATGTAACAACGAGCGGGAATGAGAGCTGCACCATCAGTTAGATATTCTTCATTTCCAGCTGAGTGAATTGGACCTCTTTGAAGTGAGGTTCGTTGCTCGAAAACATTGCGTGACTCTCCCTCCAGTGATCAATCCCATTGTCTTAGGGGTGAGAGTTCAACACTCTAATCGCTAGACAATGAATCATCTAAACATATATTCCTCTATTTTCAAATGCATAAAAACCAGCTATGGACCATACATGTAGGTTATTGAATATGTGGTTCAAATATGGGGCAAAATCGAAGACATCTATTCTACACAAAATATATAAATGTAATTTTCATAAGACCATTGACCGATAAACAATGGACAGAAACACGAGACATAATTGAAATCGTTAACCTAATGAAATGAATATTTATCATCTATGATACATGTGTTGGGTTCATTCATGTACAATATTTTAATCAGATATTTTCTATATTAGACAGCGAAATGAATTCAGTTCCCATGTCGAAGCTATTTCCGAGATGGTATCTAAAAGTTCTCAGAGTAGTAATGTTTAATAAAATATAACTTACTAAGCTGACTTTTAGCATCATCTCCTTCGGAATAATCAGATTGCGCAGTACTTTGGGGATCTGACCCGGAAGTCGTTTTCCGTAGGCGAGTTGGAAACTTCTGCGATTCGGTCCATATCTCGAGAACGGTGTTAAACGGTAACCTTAGAGTTTCATTTTCCTCGTGTGGAAGATATGGAAGTCCGCAGGTGCTAAATCTGGCGAATTGGGCGGGCACCGTGGCGATACCGTGTTGTTTTTGGCGAGAAACTCAAGAGTGAAGAGAGCTTGGTCACAGGGCGATTTGTTGTCATGAAGAATCAAATTCTTCATGCTCCACAAACCCGGTCGCTTTCGCCGAATATCTTCCCTCAAACGCTTCAAACATCGCAAGAGAACTCTCTGGCACTGGAGAGCGTATTTTCGATGCTTAATACAGCGGATGTTGAAAAAAGAACCGATGAGCATGCTCTTGATAGAGCTGTGGCGCTGCCGTGCCTTTTGAAGCACCCATGCCAAACAAAACAGTGCCTCATCGCCGTAAGCTTGCCGAAGCATGCTCAATGTCTCTGTAGCAGACTTCCCAAGTTTAATGCAAAATTTCATGTTGGCTCATTGTTCTAAATTCCTGTCTATGACAAAAATCCTTATAGCATACACGTGATCACAAAAACACTGATTTCACTTGCAAACTAAACACAACAAAGTCACTCAGCACATTACATCTTGAATGTTACTGGTAGCCCTCACTACGCACGCATGCGTGTGCTGTCATGTGTAGGTACGCTAGAGAACTAGTTCGGGAATGTTCTGATACCATTTCGTACTTGTCTCACTAAGTAGGCCATGCCTCTTCACCTCTTAGTAGCAGTGATATAAAATTGAACGCTTTGGCATTATTTAAAATAAATCTAAATTCCTGAACGGCTGCAGATTTCCTTCGTAGATACAGAATATAACGTGTAAAAATATTATTTATATTTTTCAGAATTTAAATGATAAGATTTGGATTTGGTTCAACAAGTGATATTTTTTCCTTCAAAATAAATTGGTTATCTAGACAAGAATTTGATTAATTTCCTACAAAAATTGATAGATATGTGACCTGAATACGAATATTTCGAAGTCCTCTTATAACAAAAAATAGACATTTTCAATGAGATTTATTGCTAACGATTGCTCCCTTCCTTAGTTCTTGACTTGTGATGTCTTTAATTTAATTTTTACTTTTTTCATTAACCTTATTTACTAACAAACTCATCTTATAGATACAAATATATAACGGAACTCGTTTAACAGAGTTAACCTTTCGGAAATATGTCAGCGTCTTCTGAAGTTATTTTCCAAATAAGCTTTCTTTGCGGGTGCTGAATGTAAAAATTGCGTGTGTTATATATTATATATATATATATAATATATATATATATATATATATATATATATAATGGATAGAGATATATATATGGATGGATGATGGATGGCTGGATAGATAGATAGAGTTGGATAGATGGATAGATAGATAGATAGATAGATAGAAGATAGATAGATAGATAGATAGATAGATAGATAGATAGATAGATAGATAGATAGATAGATAGATAGATAGATAGATAGATAGATAGATAGATAGATAGATGTAGTAACGTTTAAAGGAAGGAAATGGTATTACCAAAGAAACGCGCATTTTTCATACTGAACTAAAGAGAGCTGCCTCGAAAACGCTCTGCCAGTGTAGTGAAGGAGAAAAAGTATTTCTGGA
Source organism: Octopus sinensis (assembly GCF_006345805.1). Lineage (NCBI taxonomy): Eukaryota > Metazoa > Mollusca > Cephalopoda > Octopoda > Octopodidae > Octopus > Octopus sinensis. Next base: position 93,467,545 of record NC_043001.1, on the reverse strand, counting down.
CGTACATGTTTATCAAAAGCCGGGCTCGTTATTCACCAGCGGTACTATAAGCACAAACTATAATTTTGACTAGGTGCACAGTGTTCTGGATGGTCAGTGACGGCCTACAACGTTCAGGAGGATATAGCCATCATGTGTTTATAAGTCACATGCTCTTCTTGAGCTTTTCTTGAGCTTTTCTTTACCTTCTCTCCGGTCCTACCCTCTTTATGACGAAGAGCCTTGCACGCGGCGTCACATCATCTTTTTCCATCATAAACTGGACATTAACCTGATACACTCATAGCGTACATACCTTTGACTGTTGTCGTTTTTATATTTGTTTTTATGTATGTGTTTATGTGTGTATGTGTTGTAAGAAGAGAGATAGATAGATAGATAGATAGATAGATAGATAGATAGATAGATAGATAGATAGATAGATAGATAGATAGATAGATAGATAGATAGATAGATAGATACAGACAGAGTGTAAGTACTTTTGTATATTGAATATGTATAATTGTACGAATGTGTATACGTTTTAGCAGTATAATTAGGATATATATGTGTATTTGCTGACATGGGCCAGCCATACATTTACCTTTATATACATATATATGTTTGTGTGTGAAATTGCAATACAATCGAATTAGGGTCATTCATATTACGTATGATCAATAACTAATATTCACACAGCCATAGAATTTCTAGCGACGAAAAGATGACACACTACTTGTTAAATTCACAATTATTTCAAGTGGACAAATATTTTAATTAAACATCGGGTTAATTCGATCAGTTTTATCGAAAACAGATATATATACGTTTTCATTGTCTGGCTTAGTTTTACCAGACGTCGGTTCATCTTATGTTGCTATTTGACGAGTTTCCTGAATAGTACGCAGTTTTTCAAGCAATTATCTGCTCCTGGTGATATTTCGGGGACGAAATTCCTTTTGCGATTGTTTTATACAGAATATCCTAGAAACAGCAGTGTATTCAAGGTAAATGTCGTATGCTGAGGCGCTGGGAATCGAACATGAAATTAGCTTTAATAGCTTAAAGAAAATAACAATCAATGATAATAATGGTTTGAAATTGTGGCACAAGGGCAGCAAGATCGGAGAAGGAATTTAGTAGATTTCATCGACTCCAGCACTCAACTGGTACGATCGCAGAAAGATGAAAGGCAAAGTCGATCTCGATTTAATTTTTACTCAGTACGTAAAGACGCGCTATCGGTTCTACCAGCTCACCGTACTAATAATAACAATCATAATCCTTTGTACTATAGGCACAGGATTAGATATTTGTGGGAGAGGGATCGCAGATTACATCAACTGCAATACTCAACTGGTACTTTTTTCATCGGCCACGATTCATTACAGCAATAACAATCCTTTACAACGCCTGAAATGGTGGGGAATCTGGCTCACCGGTCACATCGACCACAGCGCACAACTCGTACTTTATATCTTTAACTCGAAAAACTTTGATAGCAAAGTTAACCAACATAGAATTTGAACTCAGGACATTAACAATCAGAATGAATGTCACGTTTTCAATTAAAAATAATAGGGTTTTTTTTCTAAATTTTGGCACAAGGTAGCAATTTTGATGCGGAGTGTAAGTCGATTACATAAAACTCTGTGCTCAAGTGGGGCTCTTTTTTTTTCTCAACCCTGAATTGATAGAAGTTAAATCTATTCTTGAAATGACGCTAAGCCTTTTGTCAGGCATGCTAAATATTCTGCTTGTTCACCGCATTTAAAATGCTTTCAGATTTTGGCAAATGGCCAGGAATTTTAGGCAAGAGATAAGACAATTACATCGACCTCCTGTGCTCAACTGGTATTTATTTTACCAACTATAAAAAGATAAAAGGTATTTATTTTACTCGGTGGTATTTGAACTCAGAACGTAGAGAATCGGAAGAAATTCCAACGCATTAACGATTTTACTTGCTTTACTCGTGCTCTACGGTCGATTTGGCTCGAAATCTGCATTTTGTGATATTTCGGAGCTCAGAATATTAATAGATTCATCATGAGTCAAATCACATTCATTATAGTACATCAACATGAAGATTGTTGGACTTAAAGGAGTTTTCAGAACGAAAATTACGGTGTGGTGTTCTACGATGTAGATTGGCTATTACATACGATAGTTTCAGAAGCATTGCCTAATATTCCCTTTCTCTTATTAATAATTTCTAATACTTCTTTACTGCCCACAAGGGGCTAAACACAGAGAGAACAAACAAGGACAGACAAATGGATTAAGTTGATTACATCGACTCAAGTGCCTAACTGGTACTTAATTAATCGACCCCGAAAGGATGAAAGGTAAACTCGACCTCGGCGGAATTTGAACTCAGAACGTAGCGGCAGACGAAATACTGCTAAGCATTTCGCCCGGTGTGCTAATGTTTCTGCCAGCTCGCCGCCTTTATTACTAATATTTCTGTTAAGCTAGTAGAATCGTTTGCACACCGGACTAAAAGCTTAGCGACATTTCGCTCGCCTTGACGATCTGAATTTACATTACTCCGAGTCTAACATAGCCTGTCATTCTTCGGGGTTGATAAATAATTACCAGTCGAGCAATAAGGTCGATCTAATCGACTAGTCCCATCCCACCGAACTTGCTGGCCGTGTGCCAAAACTTGAAACCAGTAATTTCTGATAGCGAATTTGGAGACATAAATAACGGTTAAGTATTAAACAAAATGCTATGTACCACTGTATATTCATCTCCTCATCAATTAAACAGCGTTAAAAGTAAACGAACTGGAAGTTTAGTGAGATTTTATTGATTAACATAATTAGTATGCTTCGCTAAAGTATGTTTGGATTTAGTCATTGTAATTAGCATTTGTTTTTATCACTTACGTCAACTACACATATTCTACGGAATTCAGCCAACACGGG
>NC_043001.1:93434633-93457133 GCF_006345805.1 Octopus sinensis | reverse complement strand
CATATATATAATTATATATATATATATATATATAATATTATATATCATAATATATATATATATACAGACAGAAACAGAGAAAGAGGGGAGGGGAGAGAGATAACGAATGAGAAAGATAGAAGACAAATTACACAAAGGTTTTATTAGTCTAGCTATTTAGAGGAAAGGGTTAATTGACGTTGCCCCATTAGTCCATCGTCAGAAAAACATGAATAGAGGATGAAAAGAAGGATACAAGTACTCACGCATACATACACACATATACGTGTATATATGCGTGTTCGAATCCCATGGCTGATTATTTATAAATTTTTCGCTTTGTAAGAGTAATTTACCCAATATTGCTATTGTCCAACCCGCGTTTCTGCGATCATATCAAAAATAATCATCTCATTGTATCCCACCTATATATATATATATATAATATATATATATATATATATATATATATATATATATATATATGTATGTAGTATGTATGTATGTATGTATGTATGTATAGACACACGTTTGCATGTATGCGTCTGTGCGAATATAGTTATGTATATTTATAAAGTGAATATATTTATGCACATTATTTACTTTTGATGGATATTTTTCCTCATCTTGTTTGTTGTTAACACAACGTTTCGGCTGATATATCATCCAGCCTTCGTCGGGTGTCCTGAGGAAATTTCGAACCTGGGTTCTCATGCCTAAGGTCTTTGTCGAAATTAACATTATTATTATTATTACTCCCTGGAATCGAACAAGGAATCTTGGGTTTAGTAGCCCGCCGATATGCTCGTGTGTTAACAACAAACAAGATGAGGACAAATACCCGGCAAATGTATATAATGTACATAATTCCTCATCTCTTAAATATAGAACTGTATTTATGTATATTTGTAAAGTTTCCTTTGCAGATAAGTGAATGTATGTATCAATATGATATGCGTAATTATGCGAGTGTATTAGAGTGAAGTTTTCACTATATTTGTTAGTTTCCCCAAATCTCTGTGCCAAGTATACTTACATATGTAGAAACACATATATACATATATATCTTGTATGATATATATATATAATATATATATATATATATATATATATATATATATATATATATATATATATATATATTATATACATTTACAGAGAGAGAGGGGAGAGATTTAATGGATATATGCATACGCATGCACACAAGAAACCATTCCTCACACACAGAGTTAATATATATATATATATATATATATATATCGGGAGAATTCACAAAAAAAAGAAGAGAACACAGGTGGTGTAGGCAATATACCGATGTATTTGTTTAACGCTTGGGAAGGGGAAAAGTATTTAACGTTTCGAGCCTACGGTCTTCCACAGAAAGGAACACAGAAACAAACTAGGAGAGAAAATAAAGGATGTGCAGTAGCTAGCAATCTATCATGGCGAATATATATATACATACATTTATATGCATACGTATACACACACCCACATATGTTTGTGCTTGTAATGGGTGCACGTTATGTCCTTTCTCCTTCCATGTTTAATGGATATTTTGAAACCCTTTCTGCAAACAGACACGGTAATTCCCTATACAATATAGACAATCTAAACAGGGAATCAATATCTCAGACTAAATTAAAATCCAGTATAACAGCGTTCGTTTATTTTTAATGGAATTTTGAATGTAATACGTACATAGAAAAAAACCAAACATATGTGTATATATATATATATATATATATATATACACACACATTTCTGCATATAAATATATATTTACACATACATATATATGTGTCGTGTGGGTGTGCGTGTTATTATGTCTAAGTGTATCTGCGTGTAAGTATTCCTATATGTAAGAAAATATCCATATATTAGTACAAAAAACAATGAACTACTGATAATCATTGTTGAAAATATTACCCTATATTGCTTTAAAGCATATTACTCTTTTACTCTTTTACTTGTTTCAGTAAATCGACCCCGGGGTTTATTCTTTGTAAGCCCAGTACTTATTCTATCGGTCTCTTTTGCCGAACCGCTAAGTGACGGGGACGTAAACACAGCAGCATCGGTTGTCAAGCAATGCTAGGGGAACATACACACACACACAAACGTACACACACACACACACATATTATATATATATATATATATATATATATATACACAGATATACGACAGGCTTCTTTCAGTTTCCGTCTACCAAATCCACTCACAAGGCATTGGTCAGCCCGGGGCTATAGCAGAAGACAATTGCCCAAGATGCCACGCAGTGGGACTGAACCCGGAACCATGTGGTTGGTTAGCAAGCTACTTACCACACAGCCACTCCTGCGCCTATTGTGGATAATTCACTAATATCCTTTTTGTTATAAATTCTGTGTATCATATATAAATGATGGGCAAATGGACGCAGGGGAATTGTGCTGGATCTAGCATCCAGAAATACCTTGACTGAAACCACCTTCTGTGGAGAAATGGATGCTTCCTTCTCGTCCCGTTCATGCTAATTCTGTGGAAGCGACAACAGCTGTTTTCCATTTCATTAGGTGTCCCTACGACAGACTTAGCACAATACGACCTGATTTGACCAACGTAGGCCTTTCATCTAGACGCCATCTTGAATTTATCTTAGATCCCTTACGCGTCTCATATCTGATTACATGGGTCAGTCGCATGCATCTATGAAACTGTAAATCATATGGAGCTGAACCTAACTGTTATTAAGAGTATATATGTTTGTGTATGTGTGTATGTGTGCGTATGTGTGAGTGTATGGGTCTGTATGTGTGTAGGTATGTGTATGTGTGTATGTATATGTGTCTATGTGGGAGTGTATGTGTGTATGTATGTGTCTGTGTGTGTATGTGTGTATATGTTGGAGTGTATGTGTCTGTATGTGTGTGTTTATGTATGTATGATGGGTGTATGTATCTGTATGTGTGTATGTGTGTATGTGTATGTATATGCGTGTATGTGAGTATGCGTGTGTATGTGTGTAAGTGTGTGTGTATGTCTGTATATGTGTGTGGGGGCGGAGGATGTCTGTGTATCTGTGTAAGGGTGTATGTGTGTGTGGTTGGTTGTATATGTCTGTGTACATGAGTGTATTTTTCTGTGTATGTGTGGGATTGGTGTGTGTATATATGTGTGTGTATGTGTGCGTGTGGTTCTGTAAAATGCTTCCCTCCGCCGTGATTTATTTTTTTGCCACATTTCGCCCACTACCCTCTAAGGAAACTGTTTCAGAATGTAATTGATGAGAATCGATTTATTAAGCAAAGTAAAATTCATACTTACAATTATAAGTGTTTCATTGGTGTCAATTCCGCTGATAGTCAACTAATGTCTGAAATAACATCGTTTTCCGAAACATTCAGCAAGCAAAAAATTCCAGAACAAATATCATCTTACTTTCTGCACTACTTAACACCAATTATCTAATTTGTTATTAAGTGGGAAACGGTGTTTTAAAATTCCTAGTTTGTGCTGTGGTGGTAATAAGGAGAATTGAACAAAGTGATAAAGAGAGGGACAGAGTTATCCAAAATTATACGTTCTTCATAAGTGACTTTTAATATCCATACTTTTACTGATATATCCATACTTTATATTTTTATTTTCAATTTCCATTGCTTGACATTCTGATATATATTCGACCTTAGGCATTTTAGATATATAGTTTGTTATTTTTTGTTTCAGAATACCTATACACACGTATTATTATACGGATGTATGAGTATAAGCATATACATACTTATATATATATATATATATATATATGTGTGTGTGTGTGTGCGTGTGTGTCTGTGCATCTATATATATATAACTATATATGCATATATATCTATATGTATCTATACATACATTCATATACACAACAACACACACACAACACACACATATATATATATATATATATATATATATATATATATATAGACATAAGTAAATATACATATATATATATATATATATATATATATATATTAATATATATATAATATATATATATATACATATTTACACTTACCTACATACGCCAACATTGTTATTAGTAATACACATGTATGCATGCATCTATGTATCTAGGTATCTATCACAGAAAACTTAACAAAGAAAATCGAAAGAACAGAAATGGTTTAATTTTTTTTTTTTCTACGATACTTCCATCGAAACACCGAACTGCTAAATTTAGAGATATCTGTAGCTTCCTTTAGTTCAAATATCGGTAGCCATATTGAATACTTTTGAAGTTAGAATGTTTATCATCCCTTCTCTTTGTTTATTTTTGTTTGAAAAACTTGCTTATTGTCTTTTATAATTTACATCTATAAATGTGTATATCTTTTCGGTTCTATTTGTACTTAGTTTATGCTGGTATATTGAGTCTAGATGGGTGTGCATGTATATATTTATGCATAAACAATCAATTATTATACTAGTATTTTTCGAAGCTATATCAGTTCCAAATAATCATTAGTACCGGTCGACCGTCCAACAGAAATAAGTTATGTAGTGACACTGAAAGAAGAAAATGGACCATTTAATAGAGAAATGGTTAAATTCCACAAGGAATTCGCGTTTACATTTGTACGTGATATGGATTTATTTGCTCACTGTCTTTAACTTATTCATATTTTACTATATCATTGTCACGTATGCTGACGGCAGGTAACTGGAACTTGGGATAATGTTTTTGAAATATTCTGATAAATATCAATCTATCTATCTGCGACGCCCCAACATCAGACACGACAGAGATGAACAAATGCAAATATATGCGGGCACGTTGTCTGTATTGGCGTAAGTCAATAAATACATGTGTTTATATATCTACACGCGTACATATGTGAGTATATAAATAAATATTCTTTTATTCCTTTATTTGTTTCATTCATTTGACTGCGGCCATGCTGGAGCACCGCCTTTAGTCCAGCAAATCGACCACAGAGTTTATTCTTTGTAAGCCTAGCACTTATACTATCTTTTGCCGAACCGCTATTGTTGCAGGGACGTAAACACACCAGCATCGGTTGTCAAGCGATGTTGGGAGGACAAACATATACACACACACATACATACATACATACATACATACATACATACATACATACATATACATACATATATATATATACATATATACATATATATATAAGCATACATGTATGTGACCGCGTGTGTACCGTTGGCGATTTTTTTCCTCTGTCTTCCCTTCTCCTATGCTTCCGACGAAGAGCTCCGCTCGAAACGTTAAACCCTCCTTCTTTCCTTCTTTCCTGAGCGTCCAATAATACTATATTTGCTTCACGTCCTCGCGTTGTTGTGTTTTTTTGTACTTTCTTGTTTGGATTAATTATATATATATATATATATATAAGCAGATATGTATAAATGTATATACATACATATGAAGACTATGTATATATATATATATATAATATATATATATATATATATATATATATATATATACATGCACGCATTCGTATGTATATATAATCTTGTTATCTTTGAACTTGAAATAGAGCGATAATTTTATACTTTTTTCTCGTGATCATTTGCTCCAAAGTAATAAACTACAGGATAGATATAGTCCTATAAATCCCTTTATTCTCTCACTTTTTATTCCTGTCAACACGTTCTTTATTGAAACCAAACATACAAGTCTTTTCAAAATGTCAATAGCTTAATATCAAACTTAGAATAGGTCCTTCAATCTTGTCTTTATCCAGCAAAATTCACAAACTACAACACAGACAAATATATATGCAAGTGTTTAATTCTAAACATGTGTTAGTAAGCGTATCATACATTTGTATATACGTCTATATATGCATCTTTGTACTTATATGTTATTTTCTGATGCATATTTGTTCTTAAAGGCATTTTCACTCATCGCGCTCTCATTCAACCTCGAGTACTACATTCAAAATGAAGAGATATAAAATGTCGTTTTGCGGTTGTATTCAAATATCAGAAACATTTAATATTTTAATCAAACACCTCTGGTCTTCATATTACTTAAAAAGGTTCTGCTTTACTTCATACAATCAATGCTCTTATTTTTTCATTTCTTTAGTTCATTGAAATACTTGAAGCAGTGTAAACAACGGAAAACGTCTCTACATAACGTTGTTTCTTTTTTTTTTTTTTGCAGAATTTTAACATAATCCTTGTAGTTATGTTTGCCTGCTGTTTGTAAATGATCTTTATCCTTTTCCGCCTTTCATTAGTTAACCCTATCTACGCCATGTCCTAAGAAAGAACAGCATTTCATTGATGATAATCTCACTTAAAGTCATTTGTATTCAATGAAAAAAAAAACAGCTGACAGTGTTTGTTTTGTGATCTGATCACAGCAATCCTTTCCAGCTGACTTTACGTTAAATCAAGGTTTAATCGCGCGGAAGAAGCAAATAACCGAAGGAAAATTATAGCGCAGCAAGAGAAACGCTAATATCAGGAGAAAGAACATGTTAAAAGGAACGTTTAAGGAGACGCAAAGGTGAGGAATACGATTTTGAATTAGCTTTAGTATTTCTTCACATATTACTCAGATATGGAATACGCTGGGAAATTGACTAACGCTATAGTGCATCTCTCTCTTCTTCTCTCTCTCTTTCTCTCGTTCTCTCTCTCTCTCTCTCTCTCTCTCTCTCCTCTCTCTCTCTCTCTCTCTCTCTCTCTTTTCATCTTTCTTTCAGTCATTTTTTTCCAAAGGAATTATATTGTATAATCTCCAACTCATGGTCTTATGATTTTGTAGAAACAACAAAACCTAACTGATTGGAACCTTTCTTTAACAAACTAGAAATTCTGTTCTCGTATTCTCCCTGTATATGTTACCGTTTATAATTTTCTAGTTATAGATTCGGTGAAGTATGCCTGTGCACGTGTGTCAATGAAGGTGAGTGTGTGCGTGTACGTGTGCTTTTATGTGTGTACGTGCCCCTATAAGTGTGTTAACAAAAAGCCATTATGTTTGTTATTTGGACTGTGGTAATCATATATTTTTATTATGATGAAGTCTCTTTTACTGAATTAGGAAGTTTATGTGGTTTAAAAGGCCCATTACTTAAACGATAATGCATTTTCCATTATGCAAAGCTGCTTTATTTTTATGTATCATATGGTGAGGTTGGTCTGTTGTTAAATATGTAAAATGTAAATTACTAAAGCAGTAATGGATATTTTTATGAATCTACATAATTTAATTATGAGTTTCCTAGCTACCGAGAGCGCATCTACTTAATCAGTCGATCACCTCGTAACTGCTGTCAAATATCTTTCAAATCACACTCATACGTCTTACAAAAGTACATTTTGGATAATGTGATTCCGGTTTTTGTGTAAACACGATAAAAATGGCTGGAACGCCTTTGATCGATTAAGATCATCTAGAGCGAAACAGCAAGAACATTCATGAGGTATTTACCAACAGATCTGCGAGATCTCTTGATTCATAGAATCGCAGGTAGATCACTGATGACGTTTGAATTCATATAGAAAAGGCAATGCAAGATAATTAGCCGGATTTCATGTACCTATATCTTTAATTTTCTATCCACAAAGCACTCCAAAGAATATTGATGTTTAAAAAGACACGTTTTACAGTTTCATTGAAAGGAATTTTCTAAAATACCCAGAGTATTTTATTGTAATTCGTATTTCCTATTCTGATAAAGCTTTAACCTGATGCTCTTTTATACAAATTAATATCTGTCAGCTTTATTTCGTGATATTTAGTTAGTAAATGCACACCATATGTAGTAAAAATTTTAATATTCAACTATGGTTTGAAAAAATTTTAATAAAATTTCGGTTCACTAGAAAAATCTCTTAACAAATTCATAGATGTTACCGTTGCCATTGGCATTGTACGAACGAAATGTATTCTTTCGACAGAGTACAACATTAAAAGAAAAATAAACTAAATCAAATGAATATTTACATTTCTGAAAATTATTCTTGATACTTTGATTACAACATAAAAATGAATCACACAGCTCTTAGGGCTTCTTAAGCATATTGCATCGAGAGAGATTCATTTTGTATACAAGGCAAGAAACCCAACAAAGACCTTTTCTTTATGCGCTTGGGGATTTTAGTCAGATAGTTTAAATCAGTCACAGGAATACTAAAAGCATGCGACTTACTGAATGGGACACCTAAACGGAAATTACTTTGAATTTTGTAGTGCGGCCCACTTAACGAAGAAGTTTGCTCATGTCTGATTTAAATAAACTAAACGCCAGTTTTTAAACTGCACTGTAGATAACCATTGTTTATTAAACCTGTTAGATTGTTTGGCCAAGAATGTAGTACACCAACTCTATCAGTATACACGGCAGTGTCCATGTTCGGCTACAACCTTGGGACTGGAATGCATAAGGGGATAAAAGAATAAAGGAATACACACATCGTAGTACTCGGTTGTTTATCCTGTATGTTATTTGGTCGTTCATCCATTCTCTTAAATTTCGGACTTCCTATCGTAAACATGTTTAGCAAACAATCTGATTTCTGGTATTTAAATAATTAGATAAATAATTAGTACTACTAAATTATTACATATTAATAAACAATTAGGTTATTTCCCTTTTCCACATGTATTATGCTTACCAAATATCGCCGATGATGCCTTCTCTCATAACTAAGTCATTTCTTACATTATTCTCCAAAGATTGTAAGGCGTTGTCAATCTATAAGTGTTTGTGTTGGTTTTTAAGTAGAGACCTTTAATTGTTAGCTTAATCCTAGTTTGGAGGAGACTTTAATGAGATCCACTCTAATTAGAGACAGTGCATCAATTAAACAGTTTTAGAAAAACTTCCTCTTTTTAAGCACCAATCTCGGAGGCCCTGAAATAAGAAAGAATCATGGCAGCAGCTGTTTCCTCCCTGATTAAACAATAAAACAAAATGAAAATTAAAACTGTTAAAAATCATCTGAAAGAACCCAACAATGCCTTGTTATATTAACGACTCAAAAGAGATAGAAATTGTTACTTGCTTTAAGTATTTCAAAATTTAATTGTTACAACAAATATAAATAATAATTTTTTTTCTAACATCGTAGCATAATGATTTCTACTGGAGTTTTGCTTAATACAAAGTGATGCCTAAGAAAGAAAACAGAGCTAGTGTATACGTGGGGCACGTATATACAAACATTCACACACTCATACAAACACATTCATATCACATTCCTCATAAGCACGCACACACAAACACATACATATATAAAAATATGTGTAAAAACACGCATATATATATGTATATATACATACATATATACATACATATATATATAAATATATATATATACATACATATTTATTTATATATAATATATATATTCATACATATATATATAAAGATATATATATATAATTATATAAATATATATATATAGACGTAGATATAGATATAGATGTGTCGGCGTGTGTCGGTACCTGTGTGAGTATGCGTGTGAGTGAGAACGATTTAGAAATAGCAAGCCAATGTAAGGATGCAACGACATAATTTTGCGCTTTGTATCGATAATTGTTGTATAAATTGCGCATGTGTATATAAGCAGGCAGGTAGGTAGATCGATACACCATCGGATATGCAGGAGAATAGATTGTGTATAAGTGAGCGGATATGTGTATTGAAATTGAGGTGATTTGTATACAATGCTGGGAGCATAACATTTCACTTAACTCGTAAGAGCCTGTGGAAAATATATCCCTCCCATACATTAAATATATAAGCTTTTGTATATTCTATGTGAGAAATCTTACTGCTTCTGCTTACACACACACACACCTCCACCACTCATTTATCTTCACAACGTCGTCGATATCATCATCATCATCGTCATCATCATCATAATCACCATCATGCTTAACATCATCATCATCATCATCACCATGTCGTCACCATCTTTGCTCTCGGCTGAAAATATCTCTTCCTGTCACCCACTTACTGTTTTTTACTAAATCATTTTTCTCTTTCCTCCTCTCTCTCTCTCTCTCTCTCTCTCTCTCTCTCTCTCGCCATCTCTCTCTATATATATGTATATATATATATATCTTTTCCTCTCTCCTCTTTTTCTTTCTTTCTTTCTTTTTCTTCCTATCTCTCTGTCTCTCTCTCACTCTCTCTCGTGAAAAACAAAATACCACGCTTGAAATAATTAACTGATTCAATAAAACAGTCGCCTCTAAATTCACACAAATAAATCCAATTTGATAAATTTTGCGATAAAGAAAATTGAATTTTTATCCCAATAATTCGATTAGAAATTCTGCTTCGGAAACCATCTGTATCTTTTGAAGTGCATTTCCTGACGCAAGTACATCTTCAGAGATTACCAAAAAGAATAGGCATCTGATGCAGTATTTTTTTTTCTTTTCTGTATATGTGTTTCTTTTTATTTCTTGTTTTTTATTTTTTTGGGGGCAAATCTTTTTCAATTATATTACAACTCATGAGCATTTGAGAAGACTGTTTAGGATGGCTCTACTTCTAACGTTTCTATGCATTCGTGTCTGTATGCTTCTTCGAGCAAAGCATACAATATATATATATATATAGAGAGAGAGAGAGAGAGAGCATTGATGTGTATATATGTCTCAGTGTTTACCCGTCGTGTATGGATGGTGTTTGTGTGAATGAAAAACACTTGTGAGAATAACTTCCATATTTTTCAATTGTAGAATGAACGCGTATCTATCCTTAGTGACGCATCTATGCGGTTTCACTGAAAGTAATTTTTTGTTATTATGATTCTTTTCCCTGATTCCATATAGGAATGCATGGATATGTGTGGCAAATGCCTTCTATTGCACCAGGGATTTTAAAAATCTATTTTGTTTTGTTTCTTAGAGCGCTTTAATAACTGTTCTTCTGTGTAAATCCATTTTCACCTTTGTACCTCATTCTCCATTTACGTATTTATCAATCTATCAACCGAAAAATCTTCGTATAACTCAATTTGTATGCTTATCTCTATTCTGCTGTGTGTGTTCATGTGTATATGTATACACACACACACACACACACACACACACACACACACACTATATATATATATATATATATTTCCATATATGTATATACATATGTGTGTATATATATACTTTATTATGAAAACACACATCAAACTACTATATGTATATATATATATATATGTACATATATGTATATACATACGTACATACATACATACATATATACATGTGTGTATACTTGAGTGTGCGTATGAACAAACACATCAATCTATAAATACATACATACGTCGTTTTGTCTATCAGGAGTTATATTATTCAATGTCGGGCGAGCATATGCTAAGAGGCCTATTGAACAACTAATGTGACTTCCGTTGAACGACTCTTTCTCTCTTTCTCTCCCTCTCTCTCCCTCTCTCTTTCCCTCTTTCTCTCTCTCTCTATCACTCACTCACTCGTTTGTTTTCATCACTACCTTCCCGTCAATGTCATATATGATATGCTTGCTGACCGGTCATTTAAGTAAGATTATACGTTTCTGTATATATGTACGCGTAAGTTTCTCTAGTGGTTTGTTTGTAAGTGCCTTCCTAGATTTAATCAACTTTTGCACATTCTGTAAACGAAGCTGTAACGGACGTACATTTCGTTAATCTTACGCAGACACACACACAGATATATATATATATATATATATATATATATATATATTAATCGAAGTGTACAGTGTCCATATCCATTTGTCGGCCGATCTATCTTAGCAATACGTTTCGCATTGGGAGTTTGACAGGGTTTTAGATAACAACTGGACTATGTAAAGCAGCTTCCTTCAGATATCCCATATATATAGTAAATAATATATAAATATATATATTTATATATGTGCATATAATATATATATATAGTGTGTGTATATATATATACATATATAATATATACATTCATATATATATATATATCTACATTCATATATATATATATATATATATATATATATATATACATTCATATATATATATATATATATATATATATAATATATTATATATATATATTACTTATATATACTAGATTATAGATATATATATTTAATTATATATATACATATATTTATTTTTTTTAAATATGTATATATATAAATGGAGTTAAACGCAGATGTTATTCAAATTCTTTTACTCCCGACACATGTTTCGAAGATGTCATTGGAATTATTCTAAGGGAATAAAATGGTGTAAAACAATGTAATCTCTTCTTCAGGGAAGGGAAAAAATAGAACTCATCAATAAGACATGTCAACAGAATATGATGGATATGAATCGTGATGAACTGAACGCTATTACGATAATATACTTATATATATATTACCATTTTATTAGCGCCAAGCATTGTCAGAACGTCTGCTAAAACGCAAATTCACTGCTGTTACCAAAGTGAAAATGTTTCTCTTATGGTAAAAATGTTTAAAAACACCGTTATCTCCCCAGCGGCACTATCTGTCGGATTCCCAGTATCGATATTTCTGACTCTTTAGCCGTCTCAATGTGAAATACCTAAGAGAGACAACTGTTGATGGACCTTGTCAAAGACATTGCTTTAACAAAAATAGCCCAAACAACTTTGGATTATTTGCGCCAGCACACCGACGAGATCGTCCAAATTACCGTAATATCAGTGCGAAGCAGTGTTTCGGCATCAACAAACTTTAGTTCGATGATACTCAAACACTATGTTTGTAGGCATATTCCTGTATATACATATATATATATATGTATATATTTATATATAGATATGTGTATGTATGTATATGTATATATATATATATATATATATATATATATGTGTGTGTGTGTGTGTATGTATATATTTATATATATATATATGTATGTATGTATGTATATATATACATATGTATATATGCATATATTTATATAAATGTATGTATACGTCTGCGTCGTTATGCATCTATACCTGTATGTATACATGTATATGTGGACGTAATCATACAATCATACAAACTGATGTATGCATATATTCACATGTGCATATATGTAAGTGAACGCATACATACATACATACATACATACATATATCTATATATGAATGTGTACAGATACATATATACACGTGTGTGTGTGTGTGTGTGTGCTTAAGTTTGTATGTGTCTTTTATTTTTACTGTATGTGTTGCAAAGTTAACGTGGGAATACTTTGTAAAACCTGAAATTATATCATAATTTCATCTAGGGAAATCATCCCGATTTCTTCCTTTCATGCAGAGTTTATACTCCTCCGTCTTAATTACCATCATGGCCATCATTGTTATATTTCTAGATGCAGTTTATGATGATGATGATGATGATGACGACGACGGTTATGCATTTATTTTTGCATTCCTTATCGGCATTAATTTAGAGATAAGAGTGATAGAGTAGCCGACGTAACAGTGTTTAATTTCTAACTGTATTTAACTCATGAGTTTTAATATACTACTTTTTTTTTTGCCACTTCTGAGATTGAATCCCGTTGATGATCATTCTGGAAGCTATAATATACGCATCAATATTACTTTGGAGTATCTGATGAGAGGTCATAACTTGATATCGCTAAATTGAAATTAACGTGTGTCTATAATAAATATAGCTGTTGAAGGTGGCCTTACTGCTAACAAGAAAAAGTTTCAGTTTGGGAATCCATTACTGATAAAGGTAATTTTAGTTAACTTTTGTAGTTAATGTAAGCAAGGATGGGTTATCCAAATATCATCCCATATTTTCATTTTCTTATTCATGAATCGTTATTTCGAGTTCGGTTTAGAATTATTCTCTTTTACTTGTATCAGTTATTAGACTAGAACATATTCTATCGTTTTCTTTTGCCGAGCTACTAACGTACCCAGGCTCAAACGAACCGATACACAGGTACGTGCGCTTTTACGTTTATGTTTGCAATACACACATACACATACAGATATATACACATACATACATACGTGGAAGGTATCGCGTATTATCACACGGTTTCCAGTTTGGCACAGAGTCATTTCCAAGTTGCTGCACAGTGAAACAGAACCCAAATCCACTTAAATTCAAAGCGAGCTTCTTAACGACACAGCAATTCTTGCTCCTATTGCTAAAACAGAGTTATAGACTACCCGACAGGGATGGGTTAATTACAATTTCATACACAAAAATAATCATTTATAATAAAAATCATTTATAAGAAACGATTATGGAACAGGGAACGAGATTTGAGCATCAAATATTTGTCACAATGGTACCCATAAAAATGTTCCAAACGTCAATGTATTAAAGGTATCTAAAAGCTGTTGACAGTGAAATACTGGAGGCCCCAAGAGTATGAATTTTTTTTTTAAATATATAATGGTTAATATGTATTTATTTACGTGTTTACAAATACGTTGATATACGCTGTCAGCTAAAAATCTAATTGAATAAAACATTGATTTATTTTTGTATTCGCTTATATCACAAACATGTAAGAGTATCCAACAGAAATATAAAACAAGATTCCATGTTGTACTTTTACGATTTAATACCACAAAATAAACGGACGCCTCAGCATGTATGTATATATATATATATATAGAGAGAGGAGAGAGGGGGGGAGAGAGATAGATAGATAGATAGATAGATAGATAGATAGATAGATAGATAGATAGATAGATAGATATAGACATATAGATATATATATATACAATACATTATACATATATATATATATAATATATACATAAACACACATATATACATATATATAAATACATACACTCACACACGCACATATATATAAACATACTGTATCAGTATATTCAGATATAGAGAGGTATAGATATAAATATATATGAATGTGATGCGTAGAATTCGATCGTCTGTGAGTATATACATGTATGTATGTCTGTCTGTTTGTCTACATGTATGTATGTATTATGTATGTATACATGTATGTATTTATGTATGTATGTATGTATGTACGTACGTATGTATGTATGTATGCATGTATGCATGTATGTGATAGATTTCTGCACCAAATTTCATTGATCACTCAAAATGTTCTTTTTCACTTCAAACTTACGCAGCCATTCCGTCTCCGAATCAATATTTATGTCTCTCAAAGTTCATGTAAAAATGTGTCTCAAACGTTTACTACTATGCGCATCAGAGCTTCTACATGTGTGTGTTTGGGTATGAGCAAACGAGTTTATGAAAGAATATTGTGTATATTAATTTACATATTTTGTATAAGTACTTATTACATATGTTTTTCTAAGTATTTACAAAACTAATGGAAAACTCTTCATACGTAAAGGATTTACTAAAGGCAGTAAGTGGTCAGTTCACACGAAAATCGATTATCTTATATTTGTTGTGAATCATCAGCTTAAACATTTATATGGCAGTTTTAGGTTTTAATCTTCTGGGATTAGATTCTTTTGTATTATTGCTCTTGTGCCTGATACAGTCATGTATTTCAAGGTATTAGTCAGAAAATATTTGATTATTAGAAGGACATACACAGACAAGAGGTGACATGCGCAATGATACAAACGCTCCTATATACAAACATTAGTGTGACATATATTTGAAACTGTGTGTGTATATGTTCGTATGTATGCACGCGGGTGTATGTACGCGTGTGAATGTATGTAAGCGTACGTATGTTTGCATGTGTGTTTGAATTGATTTCTGACCAGTTTTTATGTTACAGAAAGCAACCGATTGACCTGGCTGTTTAACTAGAATGTGAAATTCTATTCTGCCGGGTTTTCACTTTTCTATATCTTTTAGTATTTCCACACATCGATACTGTACATTCACAGACAAATAAGCAAATGTAAGAAGAATTATATTCCGACTTTACGTCACATAAACTCTGTTGTTACATAATTTCTATAAGATTACCTGTTGAATTCTGAAACTCCGATGAACGGTTACATGATATTATACATGCAGTAAAAAAAAACTAAGAAATAATACGAATCGATTTTCCGTAGAATAGCTAGACATTATCTTCGCTAGATACAAGTAAATATACTTCATGGCAAAACAGAAGAAAATATGTGACAGAAGATGCGTATCAGCAAAAGTTAAGACAATGTGTAACAACCACAAAGTCAATGCATAGGAAAACAAATGGCAAACTTTCACTGTTAAATATAGTCTTAGGTGGCTGAATAAGACAAGACTTAGTAAACAAAATGTTCATACATTTCAGTAAGAAAGTTCTTTTAAACCATACCCTTGAAAGAATACTAAGTAAAAGGAGAGACAATTTCTAGAACAATTATTTTTAATAAGCAAATATTCAAATGCAAATATTGAGATGTGTCTGTTAGTAAGTTTATTAGTGTATATTTGTGTGAGTGTTATATAGTCTGACGTAAATTCTCCTGACAATGCAAACAGTTCTCTTAACATATGAACAAGGGATGCTTTCGTAAGGTCACCCAAGTTCGGACAGAAGATAATGCTTTAGTTAAGAAGATCATCAAATTCAGAATACTGTTAAGTCATAATTGGATTAAAAATAAAATACTGTCAAAAGATACAGAGAAACGGCTGGTCATCCAGAACATATTGCTTGTATGTAAATATGACAGTGAAATTTTAAGTCCGATCTATCATAAAATATACAAAGCAGAACGAAAATTTGAGCAAGTTTTCGTGTCAATTTTCTTGAAAATAACATCCCACTATACGTATATGTGCGTTCGTGCATTCGGGCGTACGTGCGTTCGGGCGTACGTGCGTTTGGGCGTACGTGCGTTCGTGCATGCGTTCGTGAGTCCGTCCGGGCGGGTGAGCGTGTGTGTCTCCGATGTGCAATTGAGGAGCACCTAACTTTATGATTTTGGAAGAGTTTGTGTGTATATGTCGAGAATCTGACAGTTTAAAAGAGGAAAACATTCTCTTCTGAGATGAAAAATATCACTTTCTCTCTTCTAAGAGAGAATCATGAGGAGGATCATGGGGGATATAATACACTGGCAGCATTTCCTAGAGATATCTACACTTCGAGTTCATGCTCTGCCGAGATCAACTGTGTTTCCATCTTTCTGTAATCGATAAACTACCACTTATGCACAGGATACATATATATATATGTATATATGCGTGTGTATGTGTATATATATATATATATATATATATATATATATATATAATATATATATATATGTATGTATCTTTCTCCTTACTTCACTGTTTTTATCTCTTTCTCTCTTCCCCTCTTTCTCTCTCTTTCGTTGCTCACACGTGACCATCGTCCATTTTCCTTTGCCTGCAAAGACGTTTAAGAGTACAGACGTGTTTTCTCTCTTCTATCATTTCTCTTTTCGAAAGAAATTATTTCTCCCAGCGTTCCCTATATTCTTCTCATTCTTGTCAAACGACCCTCCATATTTGTCATGTCTTTGTTCCCAAATTTGACCATCCATAAATCCTAAATATATTCAGGTGTTCATAGTTTAGAGAAGTATTGACATTCTTAAGAAAATGTTTTTATTTTTTGAAGATCTCATGTCCCTTGACATTTGTAAGACGTCAGGGAATTTTCTCTCATAGTACATCAATAAAAATTTGTTTATGTTGTGACATCTTGAAATTGGTTCACATTTATATCTTCAGAATTTCAATATTCAATAAAACAGTGCTGCAAATTCTTATATATATTTCTAAATTGATGACACTTATATTTTTTCCTCTAACTTTTCATTAGCATACTTCTTTCCACGTATTCACATAACTATATACACAAAAATATATAAATATTATATACGTATATATATATATATATATATATATATATATATATATATATATATATTATAATTTCAACAATTGAGGGTAGTAAAATTAATTATTATAATCAGTTTCACCAAGTGTTCAGTAGTAAAGGGACCATTATAGGCGAATTCAAAATATTACATTATATATAAGGGTAGTAAAATAAATTACTTGCCACATACTGAACTCATTAGAAATAGCAGCTAAAGAAATTTCTTCAGCTATTTCGAATACTTAAAGAAGATCTCTCTCAGATAGTGTTTGCCTAAACTAACTTTTGTGAGTTAGTTTAGGCAAACACTATCTGAGAGAGATCTTCTTTAAGTATTAGAAATAGCTGAAGAATTTCTTTAGCTGCTATTTCTAATGAGTTCAGTATGTGGCAAAGTAATTTATTTTACTAAGCCCTTATATATAATATATATATATATATATATAATACGAAATGGGACAAGAACGCAAAACTTCCGGACACCTAGGTGATACAAAAAGGGACACAAAACATCCAGATAGACGATACAAAGAAAACAAGGACGGGTCATTGCTTAATACACTTCTCAGCTCCCTTCTTTATCATTCCCAACGCACTAATCACTACTACTACTACTACTACTACTACTACTACTACTATTATGATGTATTATACATACATCATCATCATCATCGATTTCTATCTATTGAAGTCTAATGGACGTCTAAAGTAAATTCATCAGAAAAGGCGATGGCCGAATATAGCTTTGTTTTTGTTCGATGACATAACACATAGCTAAGATGACATATTGAAACTGTTCAAATGTCCATCAGTCATCCATTGAAACTTTGATGGTTCTCTCCCTCTTACTCTCCCTCCGTACTAATGTTATTTACTTTCTCTTACCTTTCAGTTTATTGATGTTTACTTTAGGTATACTTATTTCTATGAAAGGTTTTTTTTATTGTTGTTATTTCCTTGTACTCTTTCATTTTTGTACAATTTTGTTTTTTGTGCCGAAGTAATATGAAGCACAGTGGAAGAATGGTTGCCAAATAAATGTTGTCAATGTTTTGACATCTAAAACATCGCTGGAGATAAAATAATAGCTGGAGAAATTTAAGAAGTGGTCCACTTCAACAAGCCTATAGAGATATATGAAAAACGATGTACATAAAGCGAGAACAGAAGAATGATAGAAAAAAAATACAGAAGAGAGTGACTGGACTAAAACGAACGAGTGCGAAAGAAAGAAAGAAAGAAAGAAAGAAAGAAAGAAAGAAAGAAAGAAAGAAAGAAAGAAAGAAAGAAAGAAAGAAATATGTGGAACAAAGTAATTGTAACATAGGAAATAAATTGATAAAAAAGATATTGCACAATAAATGTTGTATGTCTCCAAAGTAAATAGGAGTTGATCAAGTTGGTAAATGTTTTTTAATGGAGTTGAGATTTGCTCGCAGCGATATTGATATGACATCGAAAAACATTGCATTATTCGATTCCTTGTCACATAAACTGCTCTCGATGTAAGACCAACAGAAATAATAGTTAAGTTTGTGTTGATAAATTTAATTGAAAGAACTGGAAAGAATTAAGTAATGTGGAGCAAAATGAAATTACTCAGCGGCTTATATTGATTATTTCGACAAGTGTGGAAGACAACAACGGTTCCATTTCAGTCTTATTAAGACCTCAATTTAAAAGCATGAAATTAATTATCATTAAAGTTTATAAACTGGTCGGCGGAGGAAAATGCTATTGTGTGAACGCTAAATAAATAACCACGTCTTCAAAATAGGAACAATATACTTCAGTTTGTGTAAACACTTTTAATATCTAGAAGCTTTAAAACGTAATTACAAATAATTACGCAGTTAGAAGTCGCGCTACTTAATTCCAACTACTTGTAACTAGGTATTGTCTGTAAGTATAGTGTACTATTCTAGTGAATGGAAGGAAAATGCAACAGACATACATATAAGTTCTCGCCATTGGGGGAAAATTCAGTCTTTCATTTTGATAGGACGTAATTTGTTAAAATATATTATTTTTAACATTATATACGACGGTCTTCTTTCACAAAGTGGGAATGAACCCGGAACCATGTGGTTGGTAAGCAAGCTACTTACCATACAGCTACTCCTGAACCTATGGCCGGATAACTGAAGAGATGGCGGTGTGGATTATTTTTAATATTATATATTTTTTATCATTGTATCACTATACAGCGAAAAAAACATGGCTCAGTGGTTAGAGCGTTGAGCTTACGATCGTGAGGTTGTGAGTTCGATTCCCAGACCGGGCTATGTATTGTGTTCTTGAGCAAGACACTTTATTTCACGTTGCTCCAGTTCACTCAGCTGTAGAAGTGAGTTGCGACGTCACTGGTGCCAAGCTGTATCAGCCTTTGCCTTTCCCTTGGACAACATCAGTGGTGTGGAGAGGAGAGGCTGGTATGCATGGGTGACTGCTGGCCTTCAATAAACAACCTTGCCCGAACTTGTACCTCGGAGGGTAACTTTCTAGGTACAATCCCATGGTCATTCATAACAGAAGGGGGTCTCCCATCACTATATATTTTTATCATTGTATATATTTTTATATAATATATATTTTTATCATTGTATCACTACATATTTAAACGTTGTCTGAGTGTGGAAGGCAGCATTGATTCCAGATTTTGAATTCAGTTCTTACAACTCGGAACGTCAAATGGTAAATCTAATGTTTTCTGCCATTCCATTAGTTTCATTAATTATTATATTTGCACAATGCAACAGTCATGAGCAGAATATCGATGACTGAATACCTCTAGTATTTGTTCCGTTTCGCACTTCATTTTATTGACCCTTGGAGGTAGAAAGGCAAGAAAATCAGAATTCAGAGAAATATATTGATTTCAAATTTTGGCACAAGGCCAGAACTTACGGGAAAGAGACTAGGTCAATTACATCGCCCCAAGGCATAACTGCTACTTATTTTACAGTCCCACCGAAATAATAAAAGTCAAAGTCGACCGCAGCGAAATTTGAACTCAGAACGAAAAAGCTGACGAAATACTGCTAAGTACTTTAACCGACGTGCTAACGATTCTGCCAGCTCATGGCCCTAATGCAGAGAAATATATTAAAATACCGTGAATTACTTCGTTAGAATCTCTTATTAACTGCACAACACCATCATTCTTCGGGTAATTAGGCTGTTCGGAATACCATAGTGTTTCTTAACGAGGGAAGATAACGAAGATACAATAAGAGCGAATTAATGCTAGCGGATTTCATGTTATAATTTTAGTACGAGGATTCTGATAAGGGATTTCTTTTTTCTTTTTTTTTTTTTTTTCAGAATTCCTAGAAATTTTGCGTTTCGTTAAACTCCGGCTCTGATTATGTACGTTTGTTTTAACAAGCATGACTGGGTAGCAATGGTAGTGCCAAATGGATGAGAGTTTCTGCACTGATAAGTAGTTAATCTCTGACGCCGTGAGAAAGTCACGGTTAAGGTGGTGACGGAGATGCTAAGGCATCGTTTTGAGGAATACGTGCTTATTTCAAAAGGTAATAGTATCATAGTAATGAAACGATGATGGTCGCACAGTTGTAGTTTGTGTTTGCTAGTAGTAGAATAGCGGTAGTAGTAACATCAGCAGCAGCAGCAGTGGCAGCAGTAGCAGCAGCAGCAGTAGAAGTAGTAGTTCTTATATATATATCAACACACACTCACACATAGACACTTACATATATATGCATACATATGTGTGTGTGTGTATATATATACATACATATATATATATAGAGAGAGAGATAGAGAGAGAGAGAGAGATGTATATACATACGGACGTATACATATATACAAACATGCATATATTTATATATATATATATATATGAGAGTGTGTGTATGTATGTGTGTGTATCTATTATGGGTATATATATAAGAATATATATATTGTTTGTATATAAGTGTATGTATCTACGTATGTACGCATGCATGCACATATGTATGTATGTATGGATTATATATATATATATATTATATATATATATATATATATATATATATAATATATATATAGGCGCAGGAGTGGCTGTGTGGTAAGTAGCTTGCTAAACAAACACATGGTTTCCGGGTTCAGTCCCACTGCGTGGCATCTTGGGCAATTGTCTTCTGCTATAGCCCCGGGCCGACCAATGCCTTGTGAGTGGATTTGGTAGACGGAAACTGAAAGAAGCCTGTCGTATATATGTATATATATATAAGTGTGTGTTCCCCTGTGTTTGTTCCCCTAGCATTGCTTGACAACCGATGCTGGTGTGTTTACGTCCCCGTCACTTAGCGGTTCGACAAAAGAGACCGATAGAATAAGTACTGGGCTTACAAAAAAGAATAAGTCCCGGGGTCGATTTGCTCGACTAAAGGCGGTGCTCCAGCATGGCCGCAGTCAAATGACTGAAACAAGTAAAAAGAGTAAAAAAGAGAATATATATATATATATATATGTTGAATGTAAGTCGGTATGTATGTATGTCATTGTTCAGTTTATTTCAAGATTTCTTGCCAATAGAGAAAGAACCGGTTTGTAACCTGGATCCAAGGCTCCTTCATTGGAATTTCAACATCAGCTACAGGGTATTTTTGTATGTATGTATGTTTCTATGTATCTATTTATCTAAGTATGTATACAAACCGAAGTATATTAGTAAGTTTCAGGTGTAAAATTTGTAATAGTTCAGAAAGATCG
>NC_043001.1:93419633-93427133 GCF_006345805.1 Octopus sinensis | reverse complement strand
TATTAATGAATTAAAGATCAAATGCCTGCATTTTATCCGAAGAACTTTCTGATACTTTAAACCGATTGTATAAATATCAATACTAATAACTTATTATTTAAGCTACCTTTACCAACTCTTACTTCTAACAACAAATACCGATGGTTGTAAATTTATATAACTAATAATTTAGTGAATTTATTCAATTTTCTTCTAACCTTAAGGGTTTTTTTTATAATATCTGCTACATCCACCCTACTGATATCCTTCTTAATTCTTTATAATTCGTTATAATCCTATAAATGTTGTTAACATTTATTAACATTTAAGCCTTTATGATACTTATAAATTTTTATAACATTTCCCTAATACCTCCCATAATTTTAAATTATTATAGTAGCGATCTGACCTATCTACTTAATCTATATGACTTTCATTGATTTGCTCCGTTCTCAATAATAATATGACAATATTGGTTTATACAAACGTTTGGATTCATAGTTTTTCGATTTTTTAATGGAAATAGCTGTGCGGTTTTCCATTGTCTACCAATTCCTAAAAGATATGTATCTGAACTCTTTAAACTTCTATATTTAACTTGTAAATTTTTATTTTGTTAAAACATTATTGCCTAAACTACTTTCATTAATCTAGTATACGCATGTATCTATTTCATCATGCTAATGCGGTGTTCCTGCCATTAGTGTTGTTCAGATTCTCTATTAGTTTTATTCCAATCCGCTTCTATTTAGCAACTTATAGGTTCTGATTGCTGGCATTGTGATTATAGCTGTCTTTTTTTTTTACTTGTTTCAGTCATTTGACTGCGGCCATGCTGGAGCACCGCCTTTAGTCGAGCAAATCGACCCCGGGACTTATCCTTTGTAAGCCCAGTACTTACTTTATCGGTCTCTTTTGCCGAACCGCTAAGTTACAGGGACGTAAACACACCAGCATCGGTTGTCAAGCAATGCTAGGGAGACAAACACAGACACACAAACACATACACACACATACATACATATATAAACATATATACGACAGGCTTCTTTCAGTTTCCGTCTACCAAATCCACTCACAAGGCTTTGGTCGGCCCGAAGCTATAGCAGAAGACACTTGCCCAAGACGCCACGCAGTGGGACTGAACCCGGAACCATGTGGTTGGTTAGCAAGCTACTTACCACACAGCCACTCCTGCGCCTATATATTTTCTTTTTTATTTTCTTTCCTCTCTATTTTCTTTGCCACTCATCCAAAATTTCGCTGGGATGTTATTCTCTGCCTTTTTCTTTATTTACCCTGAATAGTTCTTCGCTAGATCGCTTTAAATAAAGCTATTATTTCTTCAGTAATTATATCTGCAATAAATAACCAGAGTGTTTTAATCAAGAAGAATTAAGTAAATGAATTAGTAACGTTTGAATTTATTAACCACTTTACTCCCTTGATGTATTAAACAATACAACACAGTATTTTTTCTTTTAGAGAACAATTACCTTCTAAAATGTTTCCATAGACTGAAATGTAATGCTTGGCGCCTGCTATCTGCTGATATACAAGCTCGTCTTGCCAGTACCAGCTTTTATGTGTAATTTCACTAAGTTTAATGATGTTTTTTTTAGAATCGATATGTCTTTTAACTATTCTACAATTTACAGCCTCGTGTTGCAATCAACCTATGTGGTTAAATGATGGTAGTCACTCCCACTTTACATTTCTTAAATGTTGGTAACTGATTCGAAATCTCATTTGTTGATGAACTGCTGATTCAGCAGTATGTCTCTCCTCTCTTGTGTGTATTTTGGTAATACTGACGAGTTGAGAGTTGTATAACGTATTACACTTTCTTGTAAACGTTGTTCATGTTAAGTACTTGATACAACCATGTTTACCTCATAATGAAGACTCTTCATGAAACAATTGTAACAATACGAGATAATCTGTTCAATAGTTTTATTAAAAGGAAATCATTATTATCATTATTATTATTACTATTATTATTATTATTATTATTATTATTATTATTATTATTATTATTATTATTATTATCATTATTATCTATATCATCATCATCATCATTATGATCATCATCATCATCATCATCATCGTTATTATTATTAATATTGTTATTATTACATATTCATATTTTTATTCATATATATGGACGCGTGTATATATTCATATATGCATACATGTACGTACGTTTGTATGGGTATATTAATGTATGTATGCATGTAGCTGTATACATGTGCATATATGTATGTACGTACGTATGTGTGGTATATGTATGTAATCTATTTAGCAAAAATAGTCAATAAGTTAGCATCTATAATGGTGTAATTATTAGTACAAAAATAGATAGCAAACACTGCAAATTGACAATTTACAACATTCCCTTACAGCATTAACGCTGCTACTATAAAAAAAAAGGAAAACCTTCTCACAGCAGTCCAAAATTTATCGACAAATTTCTTCTTTGATTTAGTACTATGGATTCGAATACACTTACAATTATAGCATCATCGTAAGAATGCAGCTGAAAATTCAACGAAAATAGCATTGTTATATTGATACAGAACTGAAGCCCTTAATTATACCCTACAGTTCCGTTGGCAATGACATTCAGTATAAACTAATAAGCCATAATCTTCGGAAGGATGTCTTAACTCTCGAAGAACAATAACTGGTTTTGTCTTCATACGTGTGTGTGTGTGTGTGTGTGTCTGTGTGTCTGTGTCTGTGTGTGTGTGTGTACAGTTGTTTAGCGTATTATTGCTTCTGTGGTTTTGTATCTTGCTCCATGGAAAATACATTTGGCACTCAAGCAACATTGATATATGAAAATTCAATAATCACAGGCACAGAAACACACGCACATGCTCGCCCAAACACACATACACTCACACACACACCACATACACACACTAAAAACAGTCGTGTATAAACTAGGTAGTTTACACGTGTTTATAAGAGTATTTGCGTATATATATTGTGTACATATAAAATTATAGATGTGGACATAGACATGGGAGAGAAATTGAAGTTACATGATGCGTGTGCATATGTGTGTGTACGCATACGCACACACACACACATAGTATTAATATTTTGTAATTATTTAAATCATTATACTGTTGTGTCTAGTTAGCTAGTTTAAAAGACAACAATATGAGGAATTATATAAATATATAATGTAATACTATGTCTGTGTGTACATACAGATACACACGCATATATTAAATTTTACAGATCGAAAATATTATCTCCAACAGAACTCAATAGCTTGGACATATTGTGTTGATATGTTTATTATATTTATTTCTACTCTGGAAACAAGGCCCGAAATCTTTCGGTGGGGGGGAAGTCGATTAGATCGACCCAAGTACACAACTGGTACCTAATTTATCGACCCCTAAAGAATGAAAGGCAAAGTTGACCTCGGTGGAATTTGAACAATGAACGTAAATACAGACGAAGTACTGCTAAGCATTTTGCCCGGCGTGCTAACGTTTCCTATTTCTTTATTGCCCACAAGGGGCTAAACATAAAGGGGACAAACAAGGGCAGACAAACGGATTAAGCCGATTGCATAGATCCCAGTGCGTAACTGGTACTTAATTTATCGACGCCGAAAAGATGAAAGGCAAAGTTGACCTCGGGAAATTTAAACTCAGAACGTTAAGACAGACGAAATACTGCTAAGCATTTCTCCCGGTGTGCTAACGTTTATGCCAGCTAGCCTCCTTGGTATGTTTATATTAACATTTAACTGTCCATTATAATTTTTCACCTTTCTGGGCTACTCAAAAATTGCGAACAACTAGGGCAAGAGTGAAACCTGAAATAGATATCCAGCTTCAGATACCAATCACTGGGATAATAAACGTGCGTGTGTGTGTGTGTGTGTGTACTTAATACATACGTTTGAGGTTTACGTAATATTGAATATAAAATGAATCCATTACTGAGCCTTCGTCAGTTAAAAGAACTTCGAATACTCCAACAACGACTTGGAGTCGTTTATTATATTTGATTCGTGTCGAAATGTTTGGTAAGCTGCACCGCTTCGTAAAGTAACACGAAGCTTACGTATGTGTGTGTGTATGTGTGTGTGTTGTGTGCGTGCTTGTGTGCGCACGTGTTTGTGTGTGTGTGTATGTGTGTTGACAGTTAGATAGATAAATATATAGAAAGTCAGACGAAAAGAAGCAGAGACAGACAGACAGACAAGTAGATAGATAGATAGATAGATAGATAGATAGATAGATAGATAAAAAGATAGATAGATAGATAGATAGATAGATAGATAGATAGATAGATAGATAGATAGATAGATAGATAGATAGATAGATAGATAGATAGATAGATAGATAGATAGATAGATAGATAGACACACGGACACAACACTCACACACACATGCACTCATAAAGTTACAGGATGATGTTTTTAATAACCACAACACTTGGGAAAAGAAGAAAAATATTGAAGCCAGTCTCCCTTTTCTTGCACATTACTTCGAATTGGCTGCCAGTCTATGACGTACTGCTAAAATATCGTCCTCCGTTCACTGAAATTTCTCTTCGCATTTGGAGAAATCAAACAAAACCATAAAGCTAACTCGAAAGAATTTTCCAAGAAAAGGGGAGACAATTTATAGAAATCATGTAATTAAACTTAAATTTCTTGAAACATTTTCACCTTTTCTTTGAGTCTGACTTACGAGTATCTCAGTATTTTTCTTTCATTGTCCAAGTACGGTAGCCATTCAATACTCCCACCTTTAACTTTATGTGTGTGTGCATGTGGGCGAGTCTGCATGTATTTATCATGAAGTAGGCTTCCACAGCTGTATTAATATTAATACAATCAGGTATCTTCAGGTCATAAACGCATTCATACAAATTACAGCACCGACATATATAGCTACAAGACGGCGCAAACACGCAATTTCTCACACACTAATGAATACTGTGTCGAAACTCACATATATACGCCATTTTGCATAGCAAGCTTATTCGCAATATATTTTCTGAACACTGATGAAAAGTGTAGGAATGGCACAGAATGAAGATGTGAGAAAGAAAACTATGTGAGAAGTCGATAGACAGTAAATTGGCACAAAGAAACTGTAAACAATAGTTTATAGTTCTGTTTAGCGTCTCATTGCGACATACACCATTTTTCTTCATTTTGCCGCTGTTTGACATCGTTGATTCTGTTGTCCAGGATAAATTTTAATTTACAGCCTGGGAATCGTCTATTTACTGTCGCCATTTCTTAACATTTATGTCTTCCATTTTATTTTGAATCTGTAAAATCTTTGGTATGTTTTATACTTTCCCACGCACGCATACATGCTCACACATTCACCCACACACACAACACACACACACAAATATATATATATAAATCACATCATGTGTGTGCTTGTGTGTGTGTGTTTGTGCGTATGTGTGTGTCGGTGGGTGTACGCACTCACTCAGAAACAGAGACACGTACCATCTTTGAATTTGTACTATTGTATTTTTTCTTTGTGTTGTTATTTATGTTCAATTTTAATTTGAAAATGTCTAACTACAACAACAACAAGGGTAAGAACAAAAGAAAGATAGAAAGATAAAAGAAAGAATGAATGAATGAAAGTCAAAGAAAGATAGGAATTGGCAGAAATGGTGGTTATTTAGTCTTCGCTGGCTTCGGTATCTAATACCATTTCACTTATAAACTAGAATTCTTTAACTGTTTATATTTCATTCCTTTTGGATATTTTACCTTATTTATTTTTACTGTTGTTGTTTTTGTTGCTATCATCAACATCAGCATCGTCGCAATAGCAACAGCTTCATTTCCATTCTGATTGTTTATCGTATTCCTCTTATCTTTCCCTGCCGTTTCCTCGCTGTTTGACATATCTGAATGTAGAAATCTCCTCTTCATCTTGTCTTCTTTTCTTTTATAGTAAAATGTCGCCCCTTCTCCAACTGTGTATATATCTACAATACAGTTAAAGCCATGTTACGATTCACAAGAATCGAATTTATTTTTGTCAAATGTTAATCCATTCCATACTATTTGTTTGACCTCAATGACACTTGTGATACAAAATTCCAAATATGAAATTTACAAGATCGAAAAAACAACCAAAATAAAAGGAAAAGTAGCAATTGAGTTACCTTCACTTTTCATTTAATTTCAAAGATTTCAGAATATTCATCTATCAAAAATATTTTCTGGACTAGAAAATAATCAAATTGACAAAAATTTTGTATCTGTCTTATTTGTTGAGGCTGGAGAAAGGAGCATTGCTTATTCCCTTGTTAAGTTATCCGACCGGTGCGTTTGATCATGTAGATGATGTCTTTAAAATTGTGCAGGTCAACAACTACAGGAATGACATGAGCATGAAATTTCAAAAGTGCAGAAAAGACAGAGAGAGGTGTCAGAATGCCTGAGAGACAGACATTGGAACGTGTCTGTTAGTGACTCAGTCGAGTGGTCCTTCGGTGGATGAGTTCCAGGATGTCTGAGTGCCAAATAACAGCACTGCCCCTGCAGTGGAAACACCACTCCACTGTGTTCTTTACTTGAACTTTGTAAAATTTCAATAATCGTTGGAGCGTAAGCTATCTTTCATGTCACATTACAGGTTATGACAATTAGATTTCGCGGCATGAGTTCACTCAATATAAATTGGAAACGTGGATAATTTGCATAACTGCAGCTACTACCTTTGTTGTCCAACACATGACTAACCCTTATCTAGCAAGTTGATTAAAGGCGACATACCACTTACCCATTTTCAGTCTCTCTAGTACTGCATTATCCAACATTTTCTTCTTTCAGACGGAAGGTATGAAATGAGGAAAATTTAGTTGCTACATCCATTGAACGTTTACAAGCTTTCACATAATCTGAGATGACCCCCACCTATATTACCGCACTGCAAACTAATTTCTTTCGTGAGTTTAACATAACAAAGACCAGAAACAAAACTACCTTAATTTATTATAAAGAAGTCCTTAAGTGAGAAAACTTGACAGTATTTCAATATCTCCACATCATTTCAATACGTCCGCACCAAACAAATGAATAAAAATGTATTCAATGGTTTTGGTTATTTTCTTTTCTCACATAATTAGTTCTTTCGCTCGAGTGATTCATTTATTTCATATACTTGTAATTAAATTCTTCTTTAATCCATCGTTTCCTGGGACGGTTGATTAAATCTAGGCGCTTCTTTCTTTGCTTATAAAGGTTGATAGTTCATTTGTAAGTTAGGCCATCGGCTTATCATTTCACAGGGTTCGTGATAAATCATTTGTTACTTGCAAGCTTATTTTCTTTCTTCTCTCCTTGACTAATCGTTTTATTCATTCGTTTCTCCGATCAAATATTTTTCTGGTCCAAACGTTCTATCTCGGTACACACACGCGGAAATATATATACATATAAATGTGTGTGTGTGTGAGTGTGTGTGTGTGTGTGTGGTGTGTGTGTGTGTGTGTGTGTGTGTGTGTGTG
>NC_043001.1:93404633-93414633 GCF_006345805.1 Octopus sinensis | reverse complement strand
TAATTTACCGACCTCAAAAGGATGAAAAGCAAAGTCGACCTCGGCGGAATTTGAACTCAAAGCGTTAAGACGGGCGAAATAACACTAAGCATTTCGCCCGGCGTGCTAACGTTTCTACCAACTTACCGCCTTATCTGAATGTTAATGATAATGTAATGTGGAGATGCATAGCTTACTGGCTAGGGTGTTATACACGTAATCGTAAGATTGCGGTTTCGATTCAGGGTGATGCGATGTGTTCTTGAGCAAAACACATCATTTCAGGTTCCTCCACTTCACTCAACGAACATAAATGAGTAATCCTAAAATGGACCGCCTTAGTGTCCAGTGAGCAATATATACGCCACAGATTCCGGGAAACTGACCTTGTGAGCCTAAGGCTCAGGAAAAATGGTTTATGATTTATGCATAAAGCCAAGTATTTCGTGGGAAGGACCTCAGTCTTTTAAATCGGCTCTAATAAAAGGCTAAGCTGGCTTTATCGGGTTTTGAACCCATAGTATAAGGAGAGGGAAAGAATACAGAAAAGAATTTTTGCTTAATGCTGAATGGTTCTGACATTGAAATATAAGAATAAAATTAATAATAATAATAATAATAATAATAATAATAATAATAATAATAATAATAATAATAATAGCACAAAATATGTGCCATCTTAAAGCAAGAACTGCTCCTGTTAGTGTAGGTGCCCTATGTATGGTAAGAAAAAAGGGGAGTCAGAAATATCTAGATAACATCCCAGGAGTACCATGTCTCAAAAATCCAAAAGATTCTGCTGGCAAGTACTGTTCACATCCTTAGAAAAACCCTATTAATATAAATGTCTGTGTTGTATTGCATCAAAATATTTCGTTACTGCTGCTGCAACTTCTCACTAAGCTTTCAGTCATACTAGTTATACTGTAATATCTCTTGTCCTTCACTCGTTCTAGGATGCTGGGTGTGTTTCGGCAAGTGATTGTACCAAACATGCAGATCAAAAGAAAATAATAAGCAGTGACTCTCATTACTTCTGATCATAATTGACTGGAAGTATTATCATGCACATTGTTTTGCTTTGGTATAAAAGATGCGCTACAGCAAATATTCTGCTTAATACCACAGATTTGCTTGTCAGTTACTTGACCTTAATCAGTTGAGCATGTCCCTCAGTGGCTGACGATATGTGCATCCCTGATCAAGAGCAGAAGTAGTGGGGGAGAATGATAGCCATGTTTTGAGAGGAATTCTTTGGGGTTTGGACAACAAAACATATGAGTGTTTTGTTCATCATCCTTAGACAATCTTTATTCAGGGACCTTTTGAAAGGGATGGGCTACTTGACCTGAAGAAAATCCTAACTGGTCCCCATATGCAAGGTCATGCGCTGCAAGGTCATATGAGATCACTATGTCGCGCACATATGGCCGTGATGCATGTGCCTGATGTACCCTTATCAGACGGGTAGTCATGATGTGTATACTGGGCTTCCGTATATTTTACGTCAGTTTCACTTTGATGGTTTCAAATTTTGTCACAAAACCACCAATTTCGGTGAAGAGTTATAAGTCGATTACATAGACCCCAGTGCAGAATTGTTATTTATTTCATCCACCCCGAAGTATAAAAGGTAACGTTGACTTCGACGGAATGGCGGAATTTGAACTCAGAATGTTAAGATGGAGGAAATGCTGCTAAGCATTTTCCCGGCACGCTAATCCTTTTGCCACTTCGAATAACAACAACAACAACATTAATAATAATAATAGTAATAACAATAATAATAATAATAATAATAATAATAATAATAATAATAATTTAATAATCAAATAAGTAACAGTTAATTGATTTTATTAGACGTCAAGGCTCTAAGGCGTTCTGGACAGAATAATAAGAAAATAACATGCAATATATGCCATTTATTATTATTATTATTATTATTATTATTATTATTATTATGATGATGATGATGATGAAAATATGATGATGATGATGATGAGGAGGAGGAGGAGGAGAATGTCGATGGCGACGACAACGACCACAGCGACGATGTGAAAGACACGATAATTATATTAGCGATAGTCGTGTTTCAATCGTCGATGGAGTGTGTCGTTGCTATTGTATATGCTGACAATGACAACGATTATAGTTTTACATCTAATGATGGTAATGAACGCTTTGATGATGGTTCTAAGGGGATTTATTGATGTGACAGTCTCTGTAATTATGTAAGATGTTAATGCCAATGTTTGTCTTGTTGTTGTTTGTATGTCTAAATGACGATGCGATTCTCCTTGTGATGATTGTGACTGTGGTGATAATGTGCTTAAATCATACCAGCACCCAGCTAGATGTTAGAGCTAGAATTAACACTGATATTCCTCGCAGTCGTGACGATCGCGATTGTTATTGAGATTTTATTAGACAGCTTAATCAGTTGCTGCTGCTGCTGCTGCTGCTGCTGCTGCTGCTGCTGCTGCTGCTGTTGTTGTTGTTGTTGTTGTTGTTGTTGTTGTTGTTGTTGTTGTGTTGAGCAACAAGACGAGTAAGGATGATTTCACTGCGACAGTTCTGTGGGTTGGGAGACGTCTGGTAGGTCGGAAGCGGAAGTCCACTTTTCCCAGATCCGAAGGACAAGGAGAGGGTCACTGGACAGAGCGTCTGGGGGCGGGTTGGCATTTGCGGCGGGCGATGGCATTCTCCGACGTCTACTCGTAGATGACATTCTCCGACGTCTACTCTCCCACTCTGCACTTTCTGCAGGTTCTGTTTATGGCTCGGTCGATCTTGTAGAGCCAGTACTTGAGGTCTGGGTGATGATCACTTCTAAGTCGGCTGAGTGTCACCTGCTGATGCCTGGTTAGAGACGAATCAGCGGCTCTGCTCACTTTATCTCCATGGTCGCCGTAGATCCTCTTTTGACTCCTTCGTGTTTGAAGGGAGGTGGTTTAAGTGCCCGGTGGATCACTGCTTTCGCTGCGACGTAGTGATGGTGGGCTGGTGAGTGGTCTCCTTCCGTGCCGTTCAAGAATTTGGACCTGGAGATCTCCATTCCCAGCGACTTCGAGAGCCACCTACCAGTGGTGTCGGGCGTCAACGAAGAGCCCTCGACTACAAGACGACCGTGTTGCTGCTGCTGCAGCTGTTGATTTCAACGGTGTAGTTTCAGTTGAGCCAGCTACAAATGGCCACCGTAAATTTCACTTCATTGATGCTGCGGCTGTTGCTTCTGCTGATAATATGTAACTGCATCTAAATCACGGTTAGCTTAACCTTTAGTCAAAGATTACATTACGTAATGTAGCAATGCCTTTTCTTAAGACGATGGGTGTGATTTCTCGGTAATCTCTTTGCTTTTTCTGACGGATCAATTGTTAGTTTGATTGGTCAAAAATTCATGATGATAATATTGGTTTCAAATTTTGGCGCAAGATCAGCAATCTCGTGGAATGAGTAAATCGATTTCATCGAAATTAGTGCTCAACTGGAACTTGTTATATCGATCCGGAAAGGATGAAAGGCAAAGTCGACATCGGTGGAATTTGAATTTGAACGTAAATACGGTTCAAATGCTTCTAAACATTTTGTACGGCGTGCTAACCATTCTGCCAGCTTGTTAATTTTGATGATGATAATATTGCAATATATTGTTATGTATTACAAGTTGCTATGGTGTGTTGCTAGGTATTAAAGTATATTACATTATATTAAAGTATATTATATACTGGTGCATTACAAGATATAATATATTTCTAGCTACTGAGGTGTATTACAAGCTATCAGGATTTCTTGCGAGGTATTATGCAAGATATGATATAATACGAGATATTATTGTGGATTAGAAATATTGTGATTTAAGGTATCATATCATATTACAAGGTATTACAGTGTATTACATGATGTCACCGACTATCACAATATATTATGGTATATTACAAGACACTGAGGCATATTGAAAATATGATGCTGTATTATGGAAGTGCGTGGCCTTGTGGTTTCGTTTCTCAGGCTGGCAGGACGTTGCGTTCTTGTGAAAAGCAGTCCTCTCAGCTGAGTGTGTAATCTGGCGACAAGATAACGTTTCTTTCCGGGTGAACGGATGCCACTCCGCCTAGCCAATTGGGTGCCATCATTCAAAATTTACAACAATGCAAATAAGAGCATTGTGGTCAATGGTGTATAACAAAACAGAGCTGTTTGGTCGATGCAGTGATTATATTGTAACACAAGATATCGCTTATTACAAAGCTATTGTGGTGCTCGAATTACAGTACTGCAAACCAACGAGTTACGTAAAAGCTACAAACCTAATTTTGAAATCTAACTCAGATGCTATCATTGAAGCTTTCCTAGTCTACACTCAAACGAGTGGCTACGCTGTAATTAATAGACGACGCGAGTTCAAGGACAATTGAATCCCCAGAGACAAAGTTGAAATTTAGATAAGAAGAAAAAAAATGTCGATTCACCCTTGTTCTGTGCGTCGCTAACATTGATCCGAAACAACAGTTTTGTTGTATTACATTATATATGTATTACATACAATAATTGGGAATTAATCTATTTCTACCCCCCCTCTCTCTCTCTCTCTCTCTCTCTCTCTCATATAATATTAGCTTGATATTTATTGGATATTCTCTGCGGCCATTTTTTTCTTTTAGTTTTTCTGTATGTATACACATATTCAGTATTTAGGTTTGTGAGTATGGATATAATTTTTTGCTTTGTTCTTTCTTTCAGTGTATTTTAATAGTTATTGTTTATTGTGCAAAGCAGCATAAATTATGCTGGAAAAATAAATGAATTAAAATGGGTATTCCATCCATGTAATTTTGTCAAGATATTATCGGCAATAAATTGTTGTCAGAAAATTTACATATTTTACTGCAATATTTCAGCTCCATTCTTCATATTTTTACGGCCTTAATATTCCCGTTTTATGAATAATCTGTGAATATGTACGTGTAGGTGTGCGAGTGGGTGTGTTGTGACGTTTTTGTATCTAAGTGTATGCCTGTGTGAATGTGCTTGTGTGTGTGTGTGTATAATTCCCAATATTTTGAAACCTTTTATATGTGTTTTAGTATTTAGTGTGTAATTTACACATACATATATATATATATATATATATATATATATAATATATATATATATATATATATATACATTGACAAATTCATTGAGACATACACCCACCACGCATTTATATATATATATATATACAGTGTATGGTGCTATGTGTGTGTATATGCGTATATGTGAGTGTGCTTGTGTATGTACTCGTGTGTGTGTATGTAAATTCCTGTCACTTGGGTGTGCATATATTTATGTGTTTGTTTATGTCCACGTATGCATATTTGAAAATGTATGTATATAATATTATGTTGTGTCTCGTGCATATTTGAATTACGAGTTGATTGTCTGCTGTTAATATTTCCTTTGATTACTAACGCATCACTTATTCATCAACAACCAATCGGCACAAGCTATTGAAATCAATCAATGCTCTGTCTACTCAACTGTTATCTCTATGCTAAATACTACATTCAACGTCTAACAAAACACCGGGTTTCTATAGTTTTACATGAAAACATGGCGGCCATTTATTGCTCTGGTAATATTTTTTCATTTAGCCTTGTTTTCAATAGAATTTGGACCATTTATCTTTTAAATAGGTTACGTCCCACAACAGAATTTCTGTCCAGAGCAGGGCCAATTAGATGAAAGATAATACATGATCAAAGAAATCTCTCGTAGACTTGTATTTTGTAAGTTACGATTCCTAAGGGTACCAAATAGCAACGGAAAAAAATGGCGGCCGAACAATGTATCAATTCTTTTTGAACTAAAGTTTAATGGTAAATATATAAAACATGTGCTCGTGTGGATAAATATCTATTGTCCAGAGACATTTCATCCATTATGGATGAATGAACGGAGAGAGAAGCGTATTATATATATATATATTATATATATATATATAATATATATATATATATATCTGTGTATGTCTTTGTGTGAGTGTGTATGTGTGTATGTGTGTGCGCGCGATTTTATGTTTCTGTTTGTACGCGCACGAATTTGTGTATGCGTGTGTGTGTGTGTATACGTATGTGTGTACGTATACTGCCGGGCACTATAAACAAGAGAATAGATGGATAGGTAGTTGGGTGGGTAGTATAATATTATGGAGAATGATGTATACATTCTATAGATGTTTGATCGTTATCAGCAGCCGATGTTCTGTTGCTTGCATATCGGCTATGTCTGTATTTGTATTACAATGAATAATTACTGGCGTTGGATTGATTGGTTGAAAATACCAAAATGTTTTCTAGTATTCAACATTATTACTTGTTGTAAATATGACTGTCTGACTGACTGTTCGGAGCCGATCATCATATTACTGGAAGGAAGTAGAATTCGATAGTGAACAGTAAGCGTTGTATCTACAAATTGTTATTGAATTTAATCAGGGTGTGTGCATTTATCTATTCACTTCTTGTCCGAGATTTGAGGTTTGTGGTGACAGGATTATTTGAAATATGACAGTGGAACTTTTGGTTGTATTTATGGTTCATGTGAACAAGAGGTTTTGAATTATTCACTGCAAGTTAAAGGAACATTCGTCAAACCGACAAGAAACCAACTGTTTACAGTTGTCAATGGACTTTATTTCTTCATTTTGTACAATATTTCTTATGGTGTACCGATATTTTATCTGGTAGCCAGCCAGGTTATTTAAACTGTCAAGCCAGTACTTTGCAGGAGGTATGCTGTAGTAAAACTTATTGGATTATAATTTTGAAAATACATTTCTTCAAACAATAATCTGTCTGCTTTGTAGCTTCAAAATATATATGGAGTCTGTCTCTTCAGTTGTATTTTATTCAATATTACTGGTTTGTTTCTCTTTCTGTTTCCATGTAGTGTAAATAATAAATAGCAGCCAATTTGTAAAGAACAACATTGGGTGAATTTATTCATAGATTGATGTATCGGTAAATTATTCCTAAAATCCATACCACTCTCTTCCTTATCTCCACTTATCCCTGTATATCTCAATCTCCTCGCAATTTAGGACTTGAAATATTTGCGAGATGCGTATTATTGCATCCAGAACGAGGTTGTAAATAAAATTTCTCGTGTTCCCTCGAAATGAGAACATTATATCCAGCCAGCCATTTTGTGATAATTCTGTAACCATCAGATCTCGTATTATTACATGATATAGGTTCCCGATGAAAGTAATTGATATATTACGACACAAAAGCAAATAGTTCAGAGTCTCACTCAAACAACCTAACGAAGCAGCAACTGAATGAATGCCCAGCCTAGGAGAAATTTCAAACAAATATCTCTCAAAGCATAGAGAAATGCTTTTAAAAAGGAAGGTCACATTGAATGGAAGTACTCTGTCTGAAAAAGATGGATAGTCGCAGCTGAAGTGTCCTTGACCATATGTCAAGGTTGACCAAGGGTTAAAAAAATAGTAAACAACTAAATGAAATAAGGAACGGATTAATGACTGGATGCACTCACTAATGAATGAATGACAATATATGTAAGCTAAGATAATGAATGTTGGAGCATGTCACTCCTTTTATATTAGAATTAAAGCATATAAAAGATAATATAAACAATGCAAGATTAAGGAAGTGTATACACTGTTACAGCACGTACGTAAAGCAGTAAATTGTCATCCCACGGTAGTTTATACATGATATTCACGTATCATGCCTGGAATAAATCTAAAGAAAATATATATGAACGTAGAATTAATAGAGATAAACAAAAGAAACATAAAAGCTGGAGATTTATATCAGTCTTTCTGAATATCTTCTGAAATGTGGTTAACTCTTGCACCTTCGTAATTATATAGGTAAAATTTTAAAATGAAATAGGGAGGGAAATAGCAGATAGAGAAATAGATAGTTAGATTTACAGGTAGTAATGGGAAAAAATAGTAAAAAGTAAGAACGAAAAGTGTCATATCATTTACTCATGAAGCAACAGCGGTGCCGGGGTAGAAAATGGCGGCTATGATTTAGCTAATAGATATTTCGACAACTAAATTGATGGATGGATAATGTCAACAATAGTTATCGATCATTTTATTTCGACATCTACTGCTACAGCAGTGGATAATAGGACGCACAAACATGAGAGTATACGCTACGATTTGAGCATATTATTATTACTATTATAGTTGTTGTTGATAGTAGTGATTAGGAGTATGGCGATGGAGTTATGATGCCAACAGCCTTCATATATATATATATATGTGTGTGTGTGTGTGTGTGTGTTTGTGTGCATGTGTGTGTGTGAGTGTGCATGTGTGTGTGTGAGTGTGCATGTGTGTGCACGTGTACATGTGTATGCGTAATCAAATATATTTTCAGTATAGGGAAAAGGCTGAATAGTTTTTCTTTGTTTCGTTTGTGCTTTACATTCAGAGCTAATTTTGGTATTTTATTTCTGTTTGTGTTGTTCAAATTTAGTTGTCACATATTGATATAAACTTTTCATATACATATATGTATATATATACGTGTGTGTGTGTATGTATGTATTTACATTCATACATACACAAATTCGAAAGCATCGTATTATTTTCCAATAATCCTACGTTAAAGCACAATGTTTTCTTTAACAAAGAAAATCTATTATTCATACATTATACACACATGCGCATACGCACACACACGCGTATATATATATATATATATATATATATAATATATATATATATAATTGAGAAAATTATCCATTGTACTTGGCTACCCTGATATTTTGTCAGCCAGTTATTGTGGTAACATATTATTTTGTAACATGTAATGGAATACAAAAATAATACATTACTAATATTATATCTATTTTATAGAAACTAAAA
Organism: Octopus sinensis; assembly: GCF_006345805.1. NCBI lineage: Eukaryota > Metazoa > Mollusca > Cephalopoda > Octopoda > Octopodidae > Octopus > Octopus sinensis. Next base: position 93,405,758 of record NC_043001.1, on the reverse strand, counting down.
TTTTAACAAAGAAACAGTTAAATAGTTTATTCTTGAGATGTAAATGAGTACCTCCATGTTGAACATGTAAAAGCGAAATTATCTGAAAAAATATGTATCATAAATTCGTATGTTATAAGTTCACATACATTGGAAGTCACTGGTGTCATTCGTCTCTATACATTGTTCCTTCTTACTCAGTTCACCTAGGTAAGGAAAAGAAATTTATATCAAAACTTTGATTATAGAAATGAATCAAATCTACTGGATTGTATTATACAGGCCACATATCTAGTTTGTATAATGACTTCTGTATAATCTTTCACATCACGATACATTTCATAGCTTGTATCTAGATATCACCTGCCTCATTCCTCTTACTTCTGCAAAGAAAATTCCTTGACAACTTTCTATAATTTGAATATAACAACATAACCTCATACCTAAACAAAATACAGTCAGTACACACGTACATAGTTACAATTACATATTACATAATACAATGTGCATGTTATTCAAAAACGTAAATTGAAAATACAGAAATCAAAATATGAGAGATTTTTATCAAATATTTAGCCACATCATCTTTCGTGCATTTCATTAACAAAGAAGGAGCATCAGTAATCTAATTTAAATTGTATAAACCAACAGCATTGTCAAATCTTCAGAAATATGTAAAATCTCTTGTGATTATATTACATTAGTGACAGTATTGACAATCGTTGGTAATGCAACAAATACACTCTTAGGTGTATGCCTCTATCTGAAACGCCTTGGCCCCGAGCGATAGGATTTTGACTTGGCCGGTGATTCCTTAGGAAGCTTTATCCGGAGTCCTTCGTTTATAAATGCAGTTTTGACACCATGCCCTCACTTGGTTTAGCCCACCAACTGAAATGGATTGCTAAGGTATGGTGCTAGGAGCTATCAAGTGAGAAATTAGGAGTTAAATGAGGAGCACTGATGCCTATTCACTTATCCACGCCTGGCAATGTGCAGCTGCAAGACATCTAAGGTTCTACCTCTATTCAGAGCCTCCTACACTCTATGAATAGGATAAATTACATAATGTATTTCTCTATATCATATAAATAAATTAGATAATACAGATCTATATGTATAAGGCGCGTGGCATAGAGGTCAAGT
>NC_043001.1:93392133-93402133 GCF_006345805.1 Octopus sinensis | reverse complement strand
TAGAGAATGAGAGGGAAAGAGATGAGTAATTGTGAGAAATTTAAGTGTAGTTGAGTATATATTTATATGATTTACTTATTGTAGTTGAAGGACAGCATTTTTCCTCTTTCTTTTCTTTTTTGTGGTTGTTGATTAGATTGACTGAAATACATAACTGATACTTTATTTCATTTACCCTGGATAAAAGGAAAGCAAAGTTAATCTCGGCGGGGTATGAACTTTGAGCGTATAAATAACTGGAAGCGATATCTCAAGGTAGTAGAAGACGGTGAGCAGGTAGGATCGTTAGCACACCGAGCGAAACGCTTTGTGGTTTTTCGTCTGTCTTTACGTTCTGAGTTTAAATTCCGCCAAGTTCGACTTTACCTTTCATCCTTTCGGTGTCGATGAATTAAGTATCAGTTGCGTATTTGGGTTGCTCTAAGCGACAGCCCCACTCCCCAAAAATTTCGGGCCTAGAGTACAAAAGAAGTCGGTGAGCTGGTGGAACCGTTAATATGCTGACCAAAATACCAAGCTGCATTCGTTCGTCTTTGAATTCTGAGTTCAAACTCTGCCAAGGTCAACTTTGTCTTTCATCTTTTCGAGGTCGATAATATAAATACGTGTTGAACACTGGGAGGGATGATATTGGCTTAACAGTTCTCCCGAAATTGCTGGCCTTGTGCCAAAATTTGAAACCAGTATCTGAAGGCATTGTTTTTTCTTGAAGTCTTGACGTCATCTCACTGACTATCGATCTTACCATCCCTCTCGCCATCTCTCTCTCTCTCTCTCTCTCTCTCTATATATATATATATATATATATATATATAATATATATATATATACTTGTGTGTGAGCGTCTACTCATAAATACACACATATATATCTATGTATGTGTGCGTATATACATGAGTGTGTGTGTGTGTGCATGCATACACAAATACATACATAATTATGTATTTGCTCATGTACGTACGTATGTACAGAATCACAAATAGAGAGAGGGAAAAGAAATATGTTAAATTTTATGGTATGCTTTTGCTTCTACTTTTTTGATTTTTGATTTTGTTTCTGTTTCGTGTTATTGAATTGTTGATATTTTGTGTTTTTTCTTACGCAAATATAAAAGTGCTCCCTATAGTAAGTGTTTGAAGTGGTAGCAATTCAGCTACAACCTTAGCAGGTCGAGCGAAATTTATTAAAGTGTTCCGAAAGAAATAACTGCAAGCGTGTTTTCAAAGAATTTTGAAAAAAAACACACTCTTTCTGAAGATTTTCTGCAATGTTTCAAGCCATTGATGCTTTCAATCAGAGAGGAAAAATAATCTTGGTGCGCGGATCCACATCCAAGCACATCATAAACAGATTTGTATAAGATATATATATACACACACATATATATGTATGTATGTATGTATGTATGTATGTATGTATGTATGTATGTATGTATGTATGTATGTATGTACACACTTACATATAGATAGATAGATAGATAGATAGATAGATAGATAGAAAAATAGATAGATAGATAGATAGATAGATAGATAGATAGGTAGGTAGGTAGGTAGGTAGGTAGGTAGGTAGGTAGGTAGGTAGGTAGATAGGTAGGTAGATAGAGGTAGGTTGGTTGGTATGTACGTAGGAAGATAGGTAGGTAGGTAGGCAGGTAGGTAGGTAGGTTGGTTGGTAGGTAGGTAGGTAGGTAGGTAGGTAGGTAGGTAGGTAGGTAGGTAGGTAGGTAGATAGATAGATAGATAGATAGATAGATAGATAGATAGATAGATAGATAGATAGATAGATAGATAGATATCGGCACAGTCATGTTTGTGCTCGTATGCAGGTATAGCTGTTCCATAACAAAGTTCGCAACCACGTGTTCCTGGGTTCATTCCTTTATTGCGGCCTCTTGCTCAACTACGTTAACCGTAGCCACTTATCGACCTTTGTGAAAGCAGTAAACTGTTTGTGGTGGTGGTGGTGGTGGTGGTGGCAGTAGTAGTAGTAGTAGTTGTTGTAGTAGTAGTAGTAGTAGTAGTAGTAGTAGTAGTAGTAGTAGTAACCTTTAAGCTTCTAATTTCAAGGTTAAAATATCAGAAAATATCTCTGGTTCGTTTTCTGTGTGATATTTCGACCTTTATTTGCTGTAAAAGTAGTATAGCTTTCCAGTCTTTCAAATCTTACTCTCTAGGAGATCTTGAAAATAAAAACGCATGCATTTCCAAAAGGTATGGTTCTAAACCAATCTTAAAATAATAACCAAGAAATATGATCAAGATTAAATTTTAAAATATCAAATTCCAACAATGTCGTGTTTTAACATGAGTTTGAAATACCCACACTCACATACATACATGCATAAATTCATATATACTCATATCTACATACACTTACATGCACATACACACACATGCTAACACGCATGCATCTATAACTGCTGTTAAACTATTTCAGCATTTTACACGTCCTATCATGCTTTGAATACCACACCTGTTTTCCGTTTATTATTATTATTTCTATTATTAGCCTTGAGTTCAACTCACTATTCTATTCCGAGTTTGCCCACCCCATGGGACGGACTTCAAAGAATATCGGAATGGGATATCAAACCCACTACTGAATCCGATTTTGGTTCAGAGCCGCTCTTTTACAAGAAGCACGTGGCTTACTGGTTGCGGTATTCGACTAATCATCGTAAAGTCGTGAGTTCGACTTCCGCCGGTGTGTTGTGTCCTTGAGCAAGACACTTTATTTCACGTTGCTCCAGTTCACTGAGCTGGTGGCAAAAAGTGTATTTCCTGTAATTCAAAGGATACGCTCAGTCGCCTGCACGTTATTTTCACGAGCAGATTGTTCAATTGATCGGATCATCAACTAAACCCCTCATCGTTGTAACCGACGGAGTGCCAGTCAGTTATATATATATATTGCATACACTTTAGGTCTAAGCAAAAGAACTTACCTCTTTTTTAACTATTTAGACAGACAGACACACAGATAAACAGACAGAGAGACAGATAGATAAATGGATAGAGAGAGAGATAGGTAGATATATATATATATAGAGATAGATAGATAGATAGATAGATAGATAGATAGATAGATAGATAGATAGACAGACAGACAGACAGACAGACAGACAGACAGACAGATTCATTCAATGGTTCATAATATACGTATGACATTGTTGAGCCAGCTGCAAGTTTATTTGACTTTTGTATTTGTTCATCCAATACATGTCTACTTAGTACAAAAAAAAAAATTCCTCTTTTATATTGACAGAATTTTTTTTTTACGATAAATTAAAACTGTTCTTAAACGAACAAATTCAATTATAAATAACTTTTGAATCTACTGGTTTCAGATTGCAGTTATATGATTAACTAGTTCTGTTTTATTTCTTGCTTTCTGATATTTTTTGTTCCTTAACTCTTTGTCAGAGCTGTTACTGATGTCTTCGTCGTTTCCGTCTTCTTTTTTTTTTAAGTATCGATGTCAATAGCTTTGTTATTCTTTCATTTCTTGCTGTTCTTTCTTGAGTCTTCATATTGAAAGTATTAGTTGAGTTACTAGTTGATAAAGGGTTGTCGTAGTAATAATAAAGGAGTGCTGGGGATAGTGTCAGTTGGGCTGCGGCATTTTAGTTCGCCATTTTGTTTTCCATTTTTATTTTCGTTGTCGTCATTTTCTTTTTACATTAATCTCCAAAACAATAGAACTTCCAAAATCGATATCGAGTATTTTTTTAAATACAAAAATAAAATTCTGCATGTTATTCAATCTAATTCTAATTACTGAATAACTTTTATTTGGATTTTATCAATTATCTCTTTATTATTATTATTATTATATTATTATTATTATTATTATTATTATTATTATTATTACAATTGTTGCTGCTGTTGTTGTTCTCGTTGTTGTTTTCAGTTTGTGCTTGTTGCAAATTATAGTTTTGTATCCGTTTTTATATTAACTTCTTACTGTTATTAGTTTTTTATATAATTATTATTTGCGGTATTATTACTATTAATAATATTAGAATTTCCATATTAAAAGTAACCCGCGTTAGTTAAGTGGAATGGACTGATATGTCGGTACTGATAGCCAACTTTATTGGGTAGAAATAGATTTAAAATATTGGCATGTATTTAAAAAGATTCTCTATAAAGTAAATACTGTTGGGGAAAATGTGTAAGACGCATGTCTACCTGGGAATGTAGAATATATATATTTTATGTTATATATTTGTTCTTGTCTTTTTGTGCGTTTACCGTTTGGTTCTTGGGTAATTGAATTCGAGACAAATTGAAAAAAAAATATCTAAATATCTCAAACAACATGTAATTAAGATTTATTTCAATTGCTCAAAAGTATATTTGAACATTTTTGATTTTCTTGTTTTTTCTTTCTATTTTCAACAAAATTTCGTTAAAATTAATTCTTCAGGAAGAATATAACTTCAGTTGAAAAAAGAATTGATGGAAGGAGTACCTTTTGGCGTACATGACTTCGGTTTAAGTTTCGAATTATAACTGTGAGTCAGGTGCGTCTCTTGCTCTTAGAAAGCAACCGACTTCACAACATTATTATTACCTTTTCTTACAAGGAATTATCTAGAAAATTCATTTTTAACAACTTATAAAACCCACATATCTCTACCCCCTAAAGTTTGTGTAATGAGATGCCAGAATTTTCACACGTTTAGGGATGTATATAAGCGGAAATAATTACAATTGAGAAATAAAACTCATTCGTCGTAAATTTACTTCTCAGAGAGAGCATGGTATATTCCATCTCTCCTGTCGAAATGTGAATATGTATGCTTTTAGAACTACATCTATAGATGGCTTCCTAACTTGATTTTATTTTATATCATGGATGTTAATCGACTCTGTTTCGAATGGCTTCTAGAATGGATAATTGTTGAAGGTAAATATCGTCGAGTCAATAACGTACGTGTCATATAATATCACAGTTAAAATTATTTGAAGAGAACTCTCAACGAAAACAGCTTTCTACTTCTGAAAAGCAAATATAATTTTCTGGATCTAATTTGCAGCACTGTAAACTTAACGAATTTAAATATCTGTAAAGTGTTTACGAAATAGTTAAATGGCTAAGGTATAAAGCAGCTATTCGTGGTTCTGTAGTTAAGAAGCTCACTTCACAACCATGGGGTTTCTAGTTCGATCTTGCACCGAAGTACTCGGTTTTGGTGGCGGCGGTGGAGGCGGTTGTAGTGGTGGTGTTGGTGTTTGCACCGGTGGGAGTGGTGAGAGATGCTAGAGTTTCTGCAAATGTTATCTCGAAGATTGGTTCTTTATCTAGCGTGATAGTTATTGCAGATTTCCAAAAGTCTATGAATCTTTAGTTTAATATTGACGGCAAGCACTTGATTCTGCAGTCTGTTATAGATATTCCTCTCTTAGATGTACGAAAATGTCATCCCTCTTAATTGCTGACCGTTTGCGCACATTTAACTGAGACTGGATAGTACTAGGGTTACAAGGCATAGCGTAAGAAGGAAAGTTTCAAAGAGGAAAAAGTTAATAACATCGAAAACAAGAAAAGATGGATAATCCAAATAAAATATCTCATGGACACTCTGTTGTTGTTGTGTACTTCCAAGCCTACATTGTACTACACGTTGATGGCTGGCCGACACATTAAATGCAATACACTAATATATAAGTATTATATTTTAGTTTCTTTCTACTTAAGAAACGCACTACAAGAAATGTATAATTGTATACGGTACAGCAGCGTTTCTCAACCCTTTTTGCTCGGGACTCCTTCGATTTATTTTTACTCTAATAAACCTACATAACCATTCGATGTTTTAAAAAATAAATATTATTTGGAATCGTATTAACAAGATTCAAGTATTTTTTGTACTGTAGAAGTATAACCCATACATTGCACATACGTTTTAACAACAAAATCATATATAAGAACCCCCAAGACCTAAATGGACCCCGGTTGAGAACCACTGCAGCAGAATACTATTCGTGACATATTGTTCTTTTCTCTTTTTATTTATTTATTTATAAACATTATATATATATATATATATATATATATATATATATATATATATATATATATATATATATATTGTACTATTCCCTAATGGTAAGGTCAACAAAAAATTTCCTCCGTCTGGTGAGAGGCAAATTTTATTTAATAAACATGAAATATTTTTTATGTGCTATTATTGGTTTCATGCGATGAGAACATGCCAAAAGCACTTTTAAACACGTTTGGTGTATCAGTGCAATCTTCAGATGCTACTTACATAGTATAACAAGCTAAAAATAGCTATTTGCTTCTTGTTAAGCTATGTGGGCAATGTCCGGAGATTGAGCTGAGGCACCATAAATGTTAAAAAGTACTGTCTGGCATACTCCCATCGCATGAAACTAATGATACCACATAAAAACATATTTTCTCTTTATCAAATAATACATATATGTGCGTGTGTGTGTGTGTGTGTGCGCGTGTGTGTGTGTGTGTGTGTGTGTGTGTGTTTGTGTGTGTGTGTGTGCGCGCGCGCGTGTGTGTCTGTGTATTATGGCGGCCACGACAGATGGCAGCTGAATCCCAGCCAAAGTCAGTAGCTGCTGCTCCTTTGCATTCATCTTTGCTGCTTGGTATTTCAATATGGTATATGGATGCTATTAATGCTGTTAATTTCATGTGTACTAAGTATTTTCAGTTTGTCTGGACTGAATGAATGGTAGGATTAATAGAAATCGTTTATTCTTTTCGAAAAATCATTTTTGCTTTGGGTGATTGAAAATGTAGCAGAAGTAATTGTGAGAAAAAAATGTCATACGTACGTTGATACAGCTTTGGTTTTATGCTTGGTTTTGTTGTTTTATTTTTATTTTCCTTTATGCTGGTGATGTATGCGTGCAATCTGCGTATAGCCCATGATGGAACAAAGTACGATATAATTGTTGTTCTTTCTTAGCTTGTTATGATTAAATGTGAAAGCCTAGAGGCTCAGCCAGGACTGCTACGAAACATGATGAATCGAAAAACATATTTATCGACTGTTTTTCTTTTTACTTAATGACTTTTTCATTTGTTTGTGCTAACTGCATGCTGTGCTTCTGTGAAATCTAAGTATTTGTGCATTGGTCTGCTTTTTTCTCTACAAAAGCAATCGAAACTGAAAGAAGTATATATGTAAAACATGTCTGTCTTCGATGTGTGCATCCTATTTATAATACTCAGTATGATGGTTTACTTCAAATCAGGTTCTCTGGCGTTACTGGTATGAGGTGTGATGGTCTACTTCCTAGGAGCTGCTTTAAGTTTGCTGTTTCAGAGATGGTTAGTGCAAGGCAGCGAGCTGGCAGAAACGTTAGCACACCGGGCGAAATGCTTAGCAGTATTTCGTCTGCCGCTACGTTCTGAGTTCAAATTCCGCTGAGGTCGACTTTGCCTTTCATACTTTCGGGGTCGATTAAATAAGTACCAGTTACGCACTGGAGTCGATATAATCGAGTTTATCCGTTATTCAGTCCTTGTTTGTCCTCCCTGTGTTTAGCCCCTTGTGGATAGTAAAGAAATAGGTATTTCCTCTGCCGTACGTTCTGAGTTCGAATTTCACCGAGGTCGACTTTGCCTTTCATACTTTCGGGGTCGATTAAATAAGTAGCAGTCACGCACTGGGGTCGATATAATCGACTTAATCCGTTTGTCTGTCCTTGTTTGTCCTCTCTGTGTTTAGCCCCTTGTGGGTAGTAAAGAAATAAGTTAATGCAAGGTTGTATCTACTTTTGTGGATTGGTGCGAAATGATTGTTATGTCATCTAGGTGTGTGAATTTGAGAAACAGCAGCTAAATACAATTCTTAAAAGGATAAAGGAAAGTCTTTGAGGTACATTTAGAACATACAGATTTTAGTACTGCTCTTACATAGATTCGATAATTTGGAAGGCAGTGCTCTAGTCCGTGTTGTGTATTGCTTCTAACTGAAACGTTTAGCATTTTTTCATACGGATGGCAAGGATAGAGTCGAAGGACTTACTGGTTCTGTTAGTAGTCTGAATAATGTAAATGAGTTTTATGGTCTGTTGTCGAAGTCAAAGTGCATTTTCTGTTTCATGTTTGGCAATAATCTGCTATTTGGTATCGTTGTCTAACACCACGTTATTTTTAATCGAGAGGAGAAACACGGCCTGTAACTGGTTCAATCAATAAGTATGTACATTATTGCCAGAGTAACGAAGCTAAGATACGCAGAGTGAAGCTGTTTGTCAGAGATTGACATAGAACTCCATTGTGCATGAGCACTAAGTCTTAACGTTCTAGCTTACTTCCGCTATTTACAGCAGGGCTTGGAAGGAACATATGTAGCGTGAGATCGTCGCATGGCCATGACAGAGAAAGCTGAGCAGAGAATCTGCATCAAATTTTGTCAAAAGCTTGACGATACCTACTCAGAGGTCTACGCAATATTTTGAAAAGGTTTTCATCTTTCACGACACAATCAAGGAGATCTTATGCAAATGAAACTCGAGTGACTTTCTGGTTAGCTGAAAGCAGCTTTGGCACATATGTGACAGACACGCGTCTCGTACCCAACTCTTCAGTCATAATGGACTAAACTGATTCGTAACTAATCTGCATGTCCTCTGATACCTCACGGATAATGATTCGACGATTTCTTCTCACAGCTGCACGCACATCTGTGATGTTTTTCTCAGTTCTGCTGGTTGCGAGTCTCCCAGAACGGCCGTCTTGGCGACTTCTGAATCACGCGTACACTTGTTCGCGGCTCATACACTTGTCTCCATACACGTTCTGCATCTTTGCGTTGGCCTCCGAGCAGATATCGCCATGACAACTTTGTCATGGTCAATGCGACGATCACACGCTGTACACCTTCCTTCCAAGCACTGCTGTAAACAGCGGAATTAAATTAGAGCGTTGAAACTTAATGCACATGCACAACAGAGATGAAGGTCAATCTTTGACAAGTTGCTTTACTCTACGTGCTGTAGCTTCGTTACTATGGGCAACAGTCCAGATACTTATTGATCAGACCTTGTATATACGGTCGAACGAGACGTGATTGGGATAACCTCAGCTGCTATTACTAAGGCTATGGTCTTCCTTTCTTGCCCAACTTTTTCTACTGCGGTATATTTTGCCACACTAATATATCTGCAAATTTTAGCTAAAACTATTTCTTATAGCAACTTTAAATACATTTTATTTTCATACAATATCTATGGAAGTAGAATGAGACGGATCAGTAAAACTTCCCAAGAAAATATTGGGTATAAAAAATGTTTGTTCCTGCAGATTTTAGGTTTAGCTACATCCATAGACATATGCCTGTGCATATATATATATATATATATATATATATATATATATATAGGTTTCTATTCTCAGACCGGGCGTTGTGAGTGTTTATTGAGCGAAAACACCTAAAGCTCCACGAGGCTCTGGCAGGGGGTGGTGGCGATCCCTGCAGTACTCTTTCGCCAGAACCTTCTCTCACTCTTTCTTCTGTTGGCCTGCTCGCTTAGCCAGCGGGGTGGCGTCATTTGAAGGCTAAAACAATGCGAAACGCATTGTGACGAGCGATGTGAAAAAACATCTGATAGCCTGGTCGGTCACGGTGACGGTGATATATATATATATATATATATATATATATATATATATATATACACATGTGTGTGTGTGTATGTATGTATGTATGTATGTATGTATACATGAATGTATATATGTATTAGTTATAATTCACTTTCAAAATATTCCAGCGTTTAAAACACAATTTACATGTGTTTGAAACTTAGCTCAAAAGGAAGAAGGAACTGTAACTAAATTCACAATACTGATTCAGATAGGAACATAGAAACATTTACCTTTGAAGAAATGGATTAAGTTAATGCAGAATTTCCATCAATATATAAATCAGATCAAACGAAAAACCTGACAAAGCTTTCTTTAAATAACATTTCTAAATAGCCGGAAATTAGATAGATTCCCTGAA